>NW_025746634.1:32500-42500 GCF_021184085.1 Oncorhynchus gorbuscha | reverse complement strand
ACTGATGCAGCGCTCTCCTTTCTCTCTCTTCCATTCCTAACCCCCTCTCTCCCCCTCTCATTTCTCTCTCTTCCATTCCTAACCCCCTTTCTCCCCCTCTCATTTCTCTCTCTTCCATTCCTAACCCCCTGTCTCCCCCTCTCATTTCTCTCTCTTCCATTCCTAACCCCTCTCTCCCCCTCTCATTTCTCTCTCTTCCATTCCTAACCCCCTCTCTCCCCCTCTCATTTCTCTCTCTTCCATTCCTAACCCCCTCTCTCTCTCTCCCCCCCTCTCATTTCTATCTCTTCCATTCCTAACCCCCTCTCTCCCCCTCTCATTTCTCTCTCTTCCATTCCTAACCCCTTCTCTCTCTCTCTCCCCCTCTCATTTCTATCTCTTCCATTCCTAACCCCCTCTCTCCCTCTCTCATTTCTCTCTCTTCCATTCCTAACCCCCCCCTCTCTCTCTCCCTCTCTCTCTCTCTCTCTCTCTCTCTCTCTCTCTCTCTCTCTCTCTCTCTCTCTCTCTCTCTCTCTCTCTCTCTCTCTCTCTCTCGTTGATACAGACAGTGCAGAAGAGATAGACAGAGATGGTCAGAGTACAATAGAAAGTGCTGAGAGGAGCTGGTGTTTGAACATAGAGCCCTGGTTTAAAGAGCTGATTGTGATATATTTCTGATGTAGTGAATGGAGGTTGCAGACCATGGCTGTGTGCTGTATGGCCTATTAACAGTGGTGTACTGCAGACTTCACTTCATGCTGAGGTGTGAAAGCCAATGGGAATGAACAGCATTCACAATCTACTCCTATCTTGCCTAGACGCTCTTTACAAACAACTATATTTTGAAAAAGCTAAGCAGTTTGGAGTGTGTATGGTGTGAGTGTGGGCTTTTTGGTGGGATAGTGTTTTGGGTTGTTGTTATTGTGTGTGTGTGTGTGTGTGTGTGTGTGTGTGTGTGTGTGTGTGTGTGTGTGTGTGTGTGTGTGTGTGTGTGTGTGTGTGTGTGTGTGTGTGTGTGTGTGTGTGTGTGTGTGTGTGTGTGTGTGTGTGTGTGTGTGTGTGTGTGTGTTGTGTATTTCAGAGAGCAAGAGGTTGTTCTTGTGTGTACATGTACATACTACTGTGTCTCTACTCTCTGACCTATGTCTCTGGTCTGTGTGTCTCTCTACTCTCTGACATGTGTCTCTGGTCTGTGTGTCTCTCTACTCTCTGACCTGTGTGTCTGTCTACTCTCTGACCTATGTCTCTGGTCTGTGTGTCTCTCTACTCTCTGACCTGTGTCTCTCTACTCTCTGACCTGTGTCTCTCTACTCTCTGACCTGTGTGTCTCTCTACTCTCTGACCTGTGTCTCTGGTCTGTGTGTCTCTCTACTCTCTGACCTGTGTCTCTCTACTCTCTGACCTGTGTCTCTCTACTCTCTGACCTGTGTGTCTCTCTACTCTCTGACCTGTGTCTCTCTACTCTCTGACCTGTAAGTCTCTCTACTCTCTGACCTGTGTCTCTCTACTCTCTGACCTGTGTCTCTCTACTCTCTGACCTGTGTGTCTCTCTACTCTCTGACCTGTGTCTCTCTACTCTCTGACCTGTAAGTCTCTCTACTCTCTGACCTGTGTGTCTCTACTCTCTGACCTGTGTGTCTCTACTCTCTGACCTGTGTCTCTCTACTCTCTGACCTGTGTGTCTCTACTCTCTGACCTGTGTGTCTCTACTCTCTGACCTGTGTCTCTCTACTCTCTGACCTGTGTGTCTCTACTCTCTGACCTGTGTCTCTCTACTCTCTGACCTGTGTCTCTCTACTCTCTGACCTGTGTCTCTCTACTCTCTGACCTGTGTCTCTCTACTCTCTGACCTGTGTGTCTCTCTACTCTCTGACCTGTGTCTCTCTACTCTCTGACCTGTGTCTCTCTACTCTCTGACCTGTGTCTCTCTACTCTCTGACCTGTGTGTCTCTCTACTCTCTGACCTGTGTCTCTCTACTCTCTGACCTGTGTGTCTCTACTCTCTGACCTGTGTGTCTCTCTACTCTCTGACCTGTGTGTCTCTACTCTCTGACCTGTGTCTCTCTACTCTCTGACCTGTGTGTCTCTACTCTCTGACCTGTGTGTCTCTACTCTCTGACCTGTGTCTCTCTACTCTCTGACCTGTGTGTCTCTACTCTCTGACCTGTGTGTCTCTACTCTCTGACCTGTGTGTCTCTACTCTCTGACCTGTGTGTCTCTACTCTCTGACCTGTGTCTCTCTACTCTCTGACCTGTGTCTCTCTACTCTCTGACCTGTGTGTCTCTATTCTCTGACCTGTGTGTCTCTACTCTCTGACCTGTGTGTCTCTACTCTCTGACCTGTGTGTCTCTACTCTCTGACCTGCGTGTCTCTCTACTCTCTGACCTGTGTGTCTCTACTCTCTGACCTGTGTGTCTCTACTCTCTGACCTGTGTGTCTCTCTACTCTCTGACCTGTGTGTCTCTACTCTCTGACCTGTGTGTCTCTCTACTCTCTGACCTGTGTGTCTCTACTCTCTGACCTGTGTGTCTCTACTCTCTGACCTGTGTGTCTCTCTACTCTCTGACCTGTGTGTCTCTACTCTCTGACCTGTGTGTCTCTACTCTCTGACCTGTGTCTCTACTCTCTGACCTGTGTGTCTCTCTACTCTCTGACCTGTGTGTCTCTCTATTCTCTGACCTGTGTCTCTCTACTCTCTGACCTGTGTGTCTCTCTACTCTCTGACCTGTGTGTCTCTACTCTCTGACCTGTGTGTCTCTACTCTCTGACCTGTGTCTCTACTCTCTGACCTGTGCCTCTCTACTCTCTGACCTGTGTGTCTCTCTACTCTCTGACCTGTGTCTCTACTCTCTGACCTGTGTGTCTCTACTCTCTGACCTGTGTGTCTCTCTACTCTCTGACCTGCGTGTCTCTCTACTCTCTGACCTGTGTGTCTCTCTACTCTCTGACCTGTGTGTCTCTACTCTCTGACCTGTGTGTCTCTCTACTCTCTGATCTGTGTGTCTCTACTCTCTGACCTGTGTGTCTCTACTCTCTGACCTGTGTGTCTCTCTACTCTCTGACCTGTGTCTCTACTCTCTGACCTGTGTGTCTCTACTCTCTGACCTGTGTGTCTCTCTACTCTCTGACCTGTGTGTCTCTACTCTCTGACCTGTGTGTCTCTACTCTCTGACCTGTGTCTCTACTCTCTGACCTGTGTGTCTCTCTACTCTCTGACCTGTGTGTCTCTCTACTCTCTGACCTGTGTCTCTACTCTCTGACCTGTGTGTCTCTACTCGCTGACCTGTGTGTCGCTCTACTCTCTGACCTGTGTGTCTCTACTCTCTGACCTGTGTGTCTCTCTACTCTCTGACCTGTGTCTCTACTCTCTGACCTGTGTGTCTCTCTACTCTCTGACCTGTGTGTCTCTACTCTCTGACCTGTGTGTCTCTACTCTCTGACCTGTGTCTCTACTCTCTGACCTGTGTGTCTCTCTACTCTCTGACCTGTGTGTCTCTCTATTCTCTGACCTGTGTCTCTCTACTCTCTGACCTGTGTGTCTCTCTACTCTCTGACCTGTGTGTCTCTACTCTCTGACCTGTGTGTCTCTACTCTCTGACCTGTGTCTCTACTCTCTGACCTGTGCCTCTCTACTCTCTGACCTGTGTGTCTCTCTACTCTCTGACCTGTGTCTCTACTCTCTGACCTGTGTGTCTCTACTCTCTGACCTGTGTGTCTCTCTACTCTCTGACCTGTGTGTCTCTCTACTCTCTGACCTGTGTGTCTCTCTACTCTCTGACCTGTGTGTCTCTACTCTCTGACCTGTGTGTCTCTCTACTCTCTGACCTGTGTGTCTCTACTCTCTGACCTGTGTGTCTCTACTCTCTGACCTGTGTGTCTCTCTACTCTCTGACCTGTGTCTCTACTCTCTGACCTGTGTGTCTCTACTCTCTGACCTGTGTGTCTCTCTACTCTCTGACCTGTGTGTCTCTACTCTCTGACCTGTGTGTCTCTACTCTCTGACCTGTGTCTCTACTCTCTGACCTGTGTGTCTCTCTACTCTCTGACCTGTGTGTCTCTCTATTCTCTGACCTGTGTCTCTCTACTCTCTGACCTGTGTGTCTCTCTACTCTCTGACCTGTGTGTCTCTACTCTCTGACCTGTGTCTCTACTCTCTGACCTGTGTCTCTCTACTCTCTGACCTGTGTGTCTCTCTACTCTCTGACCTGTGTCTCTACTCTCTGACCTGTGTGTCTCTACTCGCTGACCTGTGTGTCTCTCTACTCTCTGACCTGTGTGTCTCTACTCTCTGACCTGTGTGTCTCTCTACTCTCTGACCTGTGTCTCTACTCTCTGACCTGTGTGTCTCTCTACTCTCTGACCTGTGTGTCTCTACTCTCTGCCCTGTGTGTCTCTACTCTCTGACCTGTGTCTCTCTACTCTCTGACCTGTGTGTCTCTACTCTCTGATCTGTGTTTGTCTTTACTCTCTGATGGAAAGAGAGATGGAAAGTGAGAGAGGGAGAGAGAGAGGGGAAGAAAGGGGGACAGAGAGAGGGGGAGAGAGATGGAAAGAGAGAGAGAGAGAGAGAGAGAGAGAGAGAGAGAGAGAGAGAGAGAGAGAGAGAGAGAGACAGAGAGAGCAGGTACAGGATAGCAATAACAACTGCCCAAGTTACACCAGGAACGCACAATCCCTCCATCAGTGCTCAGACTGTCGGCAATGTTTAAAAAATATATATATTTCACCTTTATTTAACCAGGTAGGCAAGTTGAGAACAACTTCTCATTTACAATTGCGACCTGGCGAAGATAAAGCAAAGCAGTTCAACACATACAACGACACAGAGTTACACATGGAGTAAAACAAACATACAGTCAATAATACAGTAGAAACAAGTCTATATACGATGTGAGCAAATGAGGTGAGATAAGGGAGGTAAAGGCAAAAAAAAGGCCATGGTGGCAAAGTAAATACAATATAGCAAGTAAAACACTGGAATGGTAGATTTGCAGTGGAAGAATGTGCAAAGTATAAATCAAAATAATGGGGTGCAAAGGAGCAAAATAAAAAAATAAATACAGTAGGGAAAGAGGTAGTTGTTTGGGCTAAATTATAGGTGGGCTATGTACAGGTGCAGTAATCTGTGAGCTGCTCTGACAGCTGGTGCTTAAAGCTAGTGAGGGAGATAAGTGTTTCCAGTTTCAGAGATTTTGTAGTTCGTTCCAGTCATTGGCAGCAGAGAACTGGAAGGAGAGGCGGCCAAAGAAAGAATTGGTTTTGGGGTTGACCAGAGAGATATACCTGCTGGAGCGCGTGCTACAGGTGGGTGATGCTATGGTGACCAGCGAGCTGAGATAAGGGGGGACTTTACTTAGCAGGGTCTTGTAGATGACATGGAGCCAGTGGGTTTGGCGACGAGTATGAAGCGAGGGCCAGCCATCGAGAGTGTACAGGTCACAATGGTGGGTAGTATATGGGGCTTTGGTGACAAAACGGATGGCACTGTGATAGACTGCATCCAATTTGTTGAGTAGGGTATATTGGAGGCTATTTTGTAAATGACATCGTCAAAGTCGAGGATTGGTAGGATGGTCAGTTTTACGAGGGTATGTTTGGCAGCATGAGTGAAGGATGCTTTGTTGCGAAATAGGAAGCCAATTCTAGATTTAACTTTGGATTGGAGATGTTTGATGTGCGTCTGGAAGGAGAGTGTACAGTCTAACCAGACACCTAGGTATTTGTAGTTGTCCAAGTATTCTAAGTCAAGAGTAGTGAAGTTGGACAGGCAGGCAGGTGCAGGCAGCGATCGGTTGAAGAGCATGCATTTAGTTTTACTTGTATTTAAGAGCAATTGGAGGCCACGGAAGGAGAATTGTATGGCATTGAAGCTTGCCTGGAGGGCTATTAACACAGTATCTAAAGAAGGGCCAGAAGTATACAGATCAGTGTCATCTGTGTAGAGGTGGATCAGAGACTCACCAGCAGCAAGAGCAACATCATTGATGTATACAGAGAAGAGAGTCGGTCCAAGAATTGAACCCTGTGGCATCCCCATAGAGACTGCCAGAGGTCCGGACAGCAGACTCTCCGATTTGACACACTGAACTCTATCAGAGAAGTTGTTGGTGAATCAGGCGAGGCAATCATTTGAGAAACCAAGGCTGTCGAGTCTGCTGATGAGGATGTGTTGATTGACAGAGTCGAAAGCCTTGGCCAGATCAATGAATACGGCTGCATAGTAATATTTCTTATCAATGGCGGTTAAGATATCGTTTAGGACCTTGAGCGTGGCTGAGGTGCACCCATGACCAGCTCTGAAACCAGATTGCATAGCAGAGAAGGTATGGTGAGATTCGAAATGGTCGGCAATCTGTTTGTTGACTTGGCTTTCGAAGACCTTAGAAAGGCAGAGTAGGATAGATATAGGTCTGTAGCAGTTTGGGTCAAGAGTGTCCCCCCCTTTGAAGAGGGGGATGACCGCAGCTGCTTTCCAATCTTTGGAAATCTCGGACGACACGAAAGAGAGGTTGAACAGGCTAGCAATAGGGGTAGCAACAATTTTGGCAGATAATTTTAGAAAGAAAGGGTCCAGATTGTCTAGCCCGGCTGATTTGTAGGGGTCCAGATTTTGCAGGTCTTTCAGAACATCAGCTGACTGGATTTGGGAGAAGGAGAAATGGGGAAGGCGTGGGCGAGTTGCTGTGGGGGGTGCATTGCTGTTGACCGGGGTAGGAGTAGCCAGGTGGAAAGCATAGGCAGCCGTAGAAAAACGCTTATTGAAATTCTCAATTATAGTGGAAAATAATAATAGGCAATAGGCCGAGAGAGGCTGGGCAGAGGGCTTGTAGGCATCACTGGCAACAACGTCACCTATGGGCACAAACCCACAGTCGCTGGACCAGACAGGACTGGCAAAAATTGCTCTTCACTGACGAGTCGCGGATTTGTCTCACCAGGGATGATGATGGATTTGCATTTATCGTCGAAGGAATGAGCATTACACCAAGGCCTGTACTCTGGAGCGGGATCGATTTGGAGGTGGAGGGTCCGTCACGGTCTGGGGCGGTGTGTCACAGCGTCATCGGACTGAGATTGTTGTCATTGCAGGCAATCACAACGCTGTGCGTTACAGGGAAGACATCCTCCTCCCTCATGTGGTACCCTTCCTGCAGGCTCATCCTGACATGACCCTCCAGCATGACAATGCCACCAGCCATACTGCTCATTCTGTGTGTGATTTCCTGCAAGACAGGAATGTCAGTGTTCTGCCATGGACAGAGAAGAGCCCAGATCTCAATCCCATTGAGCACGTCTGGGACTTGTTGGATCGGAGGGTGAGGGCTAAGGCCCCACAGAAATGTCTGGGAACTTGCAGGTGCCTTGGTGGAAGAGTGGGGTAACATCTAACAGCAAGAACGGGCAAATCTGGTGCTGTCCATGAGGAGGAGATGCACTGCAGTACTTATTGCAGCTGGTGGCCACACCAGATACTGTTACTTTGATTTTGACCCCCCCCTCTTTGTTCAGGGACACATTATACCAATTTATGTTGGTCACATGTCTGTGGACCTTGTTCAGTTTATGTCTCAGTTGTTGAATCTTGTTCATACAAATATTTACACATGTTAAGTTTGCTGAAAATAAAGGCAGTTGACAGTGAGAGGACGTTTCTTTTTTTGTGAGTTTATAAAGGGAATAGCCTTTTGGGACACAGTCAGAGTTACACATCTATGCTGATTTGATCTGTACAGTATCAGATGGGCTATAGTGTTCTCTCTCTATATATATATATATATCATCAGTGTCTCAGTACATCCATCTGCAGTACATAGACCCCCTCCACCTCCGCAGAATGGCTGGGTTGAAGTCTGGCTAGAAAGGGCTTGGCCAGCACAAAAGACACACGCTCACTACGACACACACAAACATGTGCAAACGCACTTCCACACACACACACCAGTGTCCCCAGTAGCACATGCTCCATGGCCAGATCCAAAAGAGGTATTTTGTTTTTCAGAGCTCCTGCTTCAAATCAAATCAAATCAAATGTATTTATATAGCCCTTCGTACATCAGCTGATATCTCAAAGTGCTGTACAGAAAACCCAGCCTAAAACCCCAAACAGCAAGCAATGCAGGTGTAGAAGCTTCAGGGACCAATGAGAATGTAGAGCGGGGAGCCAGATGTGATCAAGTTGCACATGGCAACTGTCAGATCCAATAGAATCTCACGCTGTCAACTCCTGTCTAATCAAACCTCACAGCTCCCGTCTATCCCCCAGAGAGACATGGAGTCCTTTAGAGGAAACAAGGTGAGCCCTCCAGTCTATACTAAAGGTTGACCGATTAATCGGAATGGCCGATTAATTAGGGCTGATTTCAAGTTTTCATAACAATCGGTAATCTACATTTTTGGACACCGATTATGGCAGATTACATTGCAATCCACGAGGAGACTGCGTGGCAGGCTGACTACCTGTTATACGAGTGCAGCAAGGAGCCAAGATATGTTGCTAGCTAGCATTAAACTTATCTTATAAAAAACAATCTTAACATAATCACTAGTTAACTACACATGGTTGATGATATTACTAGTTTATCTAGCTTGTCCTGTGTTGCATATAATCAATTTGATGCCTGTTAATTTATCATCGAATCACAGCCTGGTGATGATTTAACAAGCGCATTCGCGAAAAAAGCACTGTCGTTGCACCAACGTGTACCTAACCATAAACATCAATGCCTTTCTTTAAAATCAATACACAAGTATATATTTTCAAACCTGCATATTTAGTTAATATTGCCTGCTAACATGAATTTATTTTAACTAGGGAAATTGTCACGTCTCTTGCGTTCTGTGCAATCAGAGTCAGGATATATGCAGCAGTTTGGGCCGCCTGGCTCGTTGCCAACTGTGTGAAGACTATTTCTTCCTAACAAACACCGTAATTAATTTGCCAGAATTTTACATAATTATGACATATCATTGAGGGTTGTGCAATGTAACAGGAATATTTAGACTAATGGATGCCACCCGTTAGATAAAATACGTAACGGTTCCGTATTTCACTGAAAGAATAAATGTTTTGTTTTCGAAATGATAGTTTCCTGATTTGACCATATTAATGACCTAAGGCTTGTATTTCTGTGTGTTATTATATTATTATTAAGTCTATGATTTGATAGAGCAGTCTGACTGAGCGGTGGTAGGCAGCAGCAGGCTCTTAAGCATTCATTCAAACAGCACTTTACTGCATTTGCCTGCAGCTCTTCGCTGTGCTTCAAGCATTGAGCTGTTTATGACTTCAAGTCTATCAACTCCCGAGATTAGGCTGGCAATACTATAGTGCCTATAAGAACATCCAATAGTCAAAGGTATATGAAATACAAATGGTATAGAGAGAAATAGTCCTATAATTCCTATAATAACTACAACCTAAAACTTCTTACCTGGGAATATTGAAGACTCATGTTAAAAGGAACCACCAGCTTTCATATGTTCTCTTGTTCTGAGCAAGGAACTGAAACGTTAGCTTTCTTACATGGCACATATTGCACTTTTACTTTTATCCAACACTGTGTTTTTGCATTATTTAAACCTAATTGGACATGTTTCATTATTCATTTGAGACTAAATTGATTTTATTTATGTATTATATTAAGTTCAAATAAAAGAGTTCATTCAGTATTGTTGTAATTTTCATTATTACAAATATGTATATATTTAAAAATCGGCCGAAATAATAGGTATTGGCTTTTTTTGGTCCTCCGATAACTGGTATCGACGTTGAAAAATCATAATCGGTCGACATCTAGTCTGTCCTCTAACACAATGCACTCAACAGGCATCACTGACCCCAGAGAACACAGGCCAAGGTAACAAGGTGAGCTAAACTGAGCCAAGCTAAGGCGAGCCAAGCTAATGAGCGCCAAGCTGAGCCAAGCTAAGGTGAGCCAAGCTGAGCCAAGCTAAGGAGAGCCAAGCTGAGCCAAGCTGAGCCAAGCTAACGTGAACCAAGCTGAGCCAAGCTAAGGT
>NW_025746634.1:0-7500 GCF_021184085.1 Oncorhynchus gorbuscha | reverse complement strand
ACACACACACACACACACACACACACACACACACACACACACACACACACTCCAGCACTCTGAGCTGTGAGATTGTAAGATGCAGGATGAACTGCCAAGGCCAGGTTTTCTAAGGCTACATGGTTGTGTGTTGAACTCAATGGGTTATCAGTTTCCTGCACATGCTTCAAATTCACTGATGTCTTAGAAACCGCCATTCCATTGGGTTCTTGAATGAATAACTATGGGACGTAGGGGTTTGTAAGTTCAAGGTTTTTTTTGCTCTGTACCATATCAATACACATTAAGAAGGTGGAATACAGGTGTGGGCAACTCCACAGAATTTGACTCAGATTTGTCACTTTAAAATGAATGCCAAACAACAAAAACATTGATTTCACTTTAACAAACCGTACTATTCTATGCAAAATGACTACTTTGAACAATTTCAAAACAGACATTTTCACAAAACGAATTTACTAAAAGCACTTTGCAAAGTTTGCTAAACAGAATTACGGTAAAATCTCCCTCCGTTTCTTAATGCGACAACATTTTCCAAAAGCTATGTTAAAACTCTGTTAAAAGCTCTGTTAAAGCTCTGTTAAAGCTCTGTAAAAGCTCTGTTAAAAGCTATGTTAAAGCTCTGTTAAAGCTCTGTTAAAGCTCTGTTAAAGCTCTGTTAAAGCTCTGTTAAAGCTCTGTTAAAAGCTATGTTAAAGCTCTGTTAAAGCTCTGTTAAAGCTCTGTTAAAGCTCTGTTAAAGCTCTGTTAAAAGCTCTGTTAAAAGCTCTGTTAAAAGCCCTGTTAAAAGCTCTGTTAAAGCTCTGTTAAAATTCTGTTAAAATGCTGTTAAAATGTTGTTATAGCTCTGTTAAAGCTCTGTTAATTCTGTTAAAGCTCTGTTAAAGCTCTGTTAAAACTCTGTTAAAGCTCTGTTAAAGCTCTGTTAAAGCTCTGTTAAAGCTATGTTAAAGCTCTGTTAAAACTCTGTTAAAAGCTATGTTAAAGCTCTGTTAAAGCTCTGTTAAAGCTCTGTTAAAAGCTCTATTAAAGCTCTGTTAAAGCTCTGTTAAAAGCTCTGTTAAAGCTCTGTTAAAGCTCTGTTAAAGCTCTGTTAAAGCTCTGTTAAAAGCTCTGTTAAAAGCTCTGTTAAAGCTCTGTTAAAGCTCTGTTAAAGCTCTGTTAAAGCTCTGTTAAAAGCTATGTTAAAGCTCTGTTAAAAGCTCTGTTAAAAGCCCTGTTAAAAGCTCTGTTAAAGCTCTGTTAAAATTCTGTTAAAATGCTGTTAAAATGTTGTTATAGCTCTGTTAAAGCTCTGTTAAAGCTCTGTTAAAGCTCTGTTAAAGCTCTGTTAATTCTGTTAAAGCTCTGTTAAAGCTCTGTTAAAGCGCTGTTAAAGCTCTGTTAAAACTATGTTAAAGCTCTGTTAAAACTATGTTAAAGCTCTGTTAAAACTCTGTTAAAGCTCTGTTAAAGCTCTGTTAAAGCTCTGTTAAAGCTATGTTAAAGCTCTGTTAAAACTCTGTTAAAAGCTATGTTAAAGCTCTGTTAAAGCTCTGTTAAAAGCTCTGTTAAAGCTCTGTTAAAGCTATGTTAAAGCTCTGTTAAAGCTCTGTTAAAGCTCTGTTAAAAGCTCTGTTAAAGCTCTGTTAAAAGCTCTGTTAAAGCTCTGTTAAAGCTCTGTTAAAGCTCTGTTAAAGCTCTGTTAAAGCTCTGTTAAAGCTCTGTTAAAAGCTCTGTTAAAGCTCTGTTAAAGCTCTGTTAAAATTCTGTTAAAGCTCTGTTAAAAGCTCTGTTAAAGCTCTGTTAAAGCTCTGTTAAAATTCTGCTCCAAATGAAGATTCCAAGATGTTTGCAGAAAGAATGTGTGTCAGCTATGAGAAGGAGTTCGATGTTTTTACATTTTTTGTTTATTGAACTAAAAGTAGATGAAGTGGATTTACATCCAGTGACAGAATGACGGTCACGGGTCCCTGATCACGGGTCCCTGATCTGTACTACACAGAAATGCATCATTATGGATATCCTTCTCTCCACGGTGATGTATCCACAATCGATACACAAAGGTAGAAATATGCAATATCCTTATTTTGCTATTATTCTATACACTGCCTATTACTGTAATGTGCTCTGTCCTCAAACAAGACCGCATTTGGTTGGTCCGGAACAGACCAAATCTGAACCAATCATAGACGTCTATATTTCCCAAGTTTGGACATCACAGTGCAGCACAGTAGAGTACAGTACAGTACAGAGGGGTTGTCTAGACTGTTTTCACAGTACAGTACAGAGGGGTTGTCCAGGTTGTTTTCACAGTACAGTACAGAGGGGTTGTCCAGGTTGTTTTCACAGTACAGTACAGAGGGGTTGTCCAGGTTGTTTTCACAGTACAGTACAGAGGGGTTGTCCAGGTTGTTTTCACAGTACAGTACAGAGGGGTTGTCCAGGTTGTTTTCACAGTACAGTACAGAGGGGTTGTCCAGGTTGTTTTCACAGTACAGTACAGAGGGGTTGTCCAGGTTGTTTTCACAGTACAGTACAGAGGGGTTGTCCAGGTTGTTTTCACAGTACAGTACAGAGGGGTTGTCCAGGTTGTTTTCACAGTACAGTACAGTACAGAGGGGTTGTCCAGGTTGTTTTCACAGTACAGTACAGAGGGGTTGTCCAGGTTGTTTTCACAGTACAGTACAGTACAGTACGGTTGTCTAGACTGTTTTCACAGTACAGTACAGTACAGTACAGTACAGTACAGTACAGTACAGTACAGTACAGTACAGTACGGTTGTCTAGACTGTTTTCACAGTACAGTACAGTACAGTACAGTACAGTACAGTACAGTACAGTACAGTACAGTACAGTACAGTACAGTTGTCTAGACTGTTTTCACAGTACAGTACAGTACAGTACAGTACAGTACAGTACAGTACAGTACAGTACAGTACAGTACAGTACAGTACAGAGGGGTTGTCTAGACTGTTTTCACAGTACAGTACAGTACAGTACAGTACAGTACAGTACAGTACAGTACAGTACAGTACAGTACGGTTGTCTAGACTGTTTTCACAGTACAGTACAGTACAGTACAGTACAGTACAGTACAGTACAGTACAGTACAGTACAGAGGGGTGGTCTAGACTGTTTTCACAGTACAGTACTAGAGGTCAAACCGATTAATCAGAATGGCCGATTAATTGGGGCCGATTTCAAGTTTTCATAACAGTCGGAAATCGGTATTTTCGGACACAACGACCTGCCTCTCTCTCGTTGCACTCCACAAGGAGACTGCTTGTTACGCAAATGCAGTAAGCCAAGGTAAGTTGCTAGCTAGCATTAAAATTATCTCATGAAAAACAATCAATCATAATCACTAGTTAACTACACATGGTTGATGATATTACTAGATATTATCTTGCGTGTCCTGCGTGGCATATAATCTGACTGAGCATACAAGCATACAAATACACAGATTTGGCCGATAAAAAAAAAAAATGTTTACACCTTTATTTAATCTTTATTTAACTAAGCAAGTCAGTTAAGAACACATTCTTATTTTCAAAGACGGCCTAGGAACGGTGGGTTAACTGCCTTGTTCAGGGGCAGAACGACAGATTGGCACCTTGTCAGCTCGGGGGATCCAATCTTGCAACCTTAGTTACCTAGTCCAACACTCTAACCACCTGTCTCTCATTGCACTCCACAAGGAGACTGACTGATACGCGAATGCAGTAAGAAGCCAAGGTAAGTTAGCTAGCATTAAACTTATCTTATAAAAACTATCAATCAATCTATCATAATCACTGGTTAACTACACATGGTTGATGATATTACTAGTTTATCTAGCGTGTCCTGCGTTGCATATAATCAATGCGGTGCGTATCGTTGCTCCAACATGTACCTAACCATAAACATCAATGCCTTTCTTAAAATCAATACACAGAAGTATATATTTTTAAACTTGCATATTTAGCTAAAAGAAATCCAGGTTAGCAGGTAATATTAACCAGGTGAAATTGTGTCACTTCTCTTGCGTTCATTGCACGCAGAGTCAGTGTATATGCAAGAGTTTGGGCTACCTAATTTGCCAGAATTTTACGTAATTATGACTTAACAATGAAGGTTGTGCAATGTAACAGGAATATTTAGACTTGTAGATGCCACCCGTTAGATAAAATACAGAACGGTTCCGTATTTCACTGAAAGAATAAACGTCTTGTTTTCGAGATGATAGTTTCTGGATGCAGCCATATTAATGACTTAAGGATCGTATTTCTGTGTGTTATTATGTTATAACTAAGTCTATGATTTGATAGAGCAGTCTGACTGAGTGGTGGTAGGCACCATCAGGCTCGTAAGCATTCCTTCAAACAGCACTTCAAGCCTATCAACTCCCGAGATTAGGCTGGTGTAACCGATGTGAAATGGCTAGCTAGTTAGGGGGGTGCGTGCTAATAACGTTTCAAACGTCACTCGCTCTGAGACTTGGAGTGGTTGTTCCCCTTGCTCGGCATGGGTAACGCTGCTTCGAGGGTGGCTGTTGTCGTTGTGTTCCTGGATCGAGCCCAGGTAGGAGCGAGGAGAGGTATGGAAGCTATACTGTTACACTGGCAATACTAAAGCTTTTTTTTGGTCCTCCAATAATCGATATTGGCTTTTTTTTGGTCCTCCAATAATCGGTATCAGCGTTGAAAAATCATAATCGGTCGACCTCTATACTATATGTTTTCACAGTATTACTTTGACCACCAGATGACAGAAAGAACAGTATGTTAGTGGAGGGGAGGACAGTAACAGGAGACTCTATCAGCTGAACATAACAGTATGTTAGTTGAGGGGAGGACAGTAACAGTATGTTAGTGGAGGGGAGGACAGTAACAGTATGTTAGTGGAGGGGAGGACAGTAACAGTATGTTAGTGGAGGGGAGGACAGTAACAGTATGTTAGTGGAGGGGAGGACAGTAACAGTATGTTAGGGAGTGAGAGGGAGGACAGTAACAGTAGGGAGGACAGTGTTAGTGGAGGGGAGGACAGTAACAGTATGTTAGTGGTGGAGGGGAGGACAGTAACAGTATGTTAGTGGAGGGGAGGTACAGTAACAGGATGAGTGGATCAGCTGAACATAACAGTATGTTAGTGGAGGGGAGGACAGTAACAGTATGTTAGTGGAGGGGAGGACAGTAACAGTATGTTAGTGGAGGGGAGGACAGTAACAGTATGTTAGTGGAGGGGAGGACAGTAACAGTATGTTAGTGGAGGGGAGGACAGTAACAGTATGTTAGTGGAGGGGAGGACAGTAACAGTATGTTAGTGGAGGGGAGGACAGTAACAGTATGTTAGTGGAGGGGAGGACAGTAACAGTATGTTAGTGGAGGGGAGGACAGTAACAGGAGACTCTATCAGCTGAACATAACAGTATGTTAGTGGAGGGGAGGACAGTAACAGTATGTTAGTGGAGGGGAGGACAGTAACAGGAGACTCTATCAGCTGAACATAACAGTATGTTAGTGGAGGGGAGGACAGTAACAGTATGTTAGTGGAGGGGAGGACAGTAACAGGAGACTCTATCAGCTGAACATAACAGTATGTTAGTGGAGGGGAGGACAGTAACAGTATGTTAGTGGAGGGGAGGACAGTAACAGTATGTTAGTGGAGGGGAGGACAGTAACAGGAGACTCTATCAGCTGAACATAACAGTATGTTAGTGGAGGGGAGGACAGTAACAGTATGTTAGTGTTGGGGAGGACAGTAACAGGAGACTCTATCAGCTGAACATAACAGTATGTTAGTGGAGGGGAGGACAGTAACAGTATGTTAGTGGAGGGGAGGACAGTAACAGTATGTTAGTGGAGGGGAGGACAGTAACAGTATGTTAGTGGAGGGGAGGACAGTAACAGTATGTTAGTGGAGGGGAGGACAGTAACAGTATGTTAGTGGAGGGGAGGACAGTAACAGTATGTTAGTGGAGGGGAGGACAGTAACAGTATGTTAGTGGGGAGGGGGAGGACAGTAACAGTATGTTAGTGGAGGGGAGGACAGTAACAGTATGTTAGTGGAGGGAGGACAGTAACAGTATGTTAGTGGAGGGGAGGACAGTAACAGTATGTTAGTGGAGGGGAGGACAGTAACAGTATGTTAGTGGAGAGGAGGACAGTAACAGTATGTTAGTGGAGGGGAGGACAGTAACAGGAGACTCTATCAGCTGAACATAACAGTATGTTAGTGGAGGGGAGGACAGTAACAGTATGTTAGTGGAGGGGAGGACAGTAACAGTATGTTAGTGGAGGGGAGGACAGTAACAGTATGTTAGTTGACGGGAGGACAGTAACAGGAGACTCAACTGTGGTGTGTGACTACTATGATTTCCCATTGTATTCCGTTACATATTTTGAATCACTTAATCATTCCAAAACAACCTTGATATCAGTAAAAACACTATGACTAACTAATACTCTAGGCTTCTATATCAGTAAAAACACTATGACTAACTAATACTCTAGGCTTCTATATCAGTAAAAACACTATGACTAACTAATACTCTAGGCTTCTATATCAGTAAAAACACTATGACTAACTAATACTCTAGGCTTCTATATCAGTAAAAACACTATGACTAACTAATACTCTAGGCTTCTATATCAGTAAAAACACTATGACTAACTAATACTCTAGGCTTCTATATCAGTAAAAACACTATGACTAACTAATACTCTAGGCTTCTATATCAGTAAAAACACTATGACTAACTAATACTCTAGGCTTCTATATCAGTAAAAACACTATGACTAACTAATACTCTAGGCTTCTATATCAGTAAAAACACTATGACTAACTAATACTCTAGGCTTCTATATCAGTAAAAACACTATGACTAACTAATACTCTAGGCTTCTATATCAGTAAAAACACTATGACTAACTAATACTCTAGGCTTCTATATCAGTAAAAACACTATGACTAACTAATACTCTAGGCTTCTATATCAGTAAAAACACTATGACTAACTAATACTCTAGGCTTCTATATCAGTAAAAACACTATGACTAACTAATACTCTAGGCTTCTATATCAGTAAAAACACTATGACTAACTAATACTCTAGGCTTCTATATCAGTAAAAACACTATGACTAACTAATACTCTAGGCTTCTATATCAGTAAAAACACTATGACTAACTAATACTCTAGGCTTCTATATCAGTAAAAACACTATGACTAACTAACTAATACTCTAGGCTTCTATATCAGTAAAAACACTATGACTAACTAATACTCTAGGCTTCTATATCAGTAAAAACACTATGACTAACTAATACTCTAGGCTTCTATATCAGTAAAAACACTATGACTAACTAATACTCTAGGCTTCTATATCAGTAAAAACACTATGACTAACTAATACTCTAGGCTTCTATATCAGTAAAAACACTATGACTAACTAATACTCTAGGCTTCTATATCAGTAAAAACACTATGACTAACTAATACTCTAGGCTTCTATATCAGTAAAAACACTATGACTAACTA
>NW_025746633.1:0-97448 GCF_021184085.1 Oncorhynchus gorbuscha | reverse complement strand
ATACCTGGTTAAAGGTCTAGATAAGCACCAGTTTTGAGGTCCACACTGAACTAACTCTGGTTAAGGTCTTGGAACTTCAGCACGGATGAGGTCTGCAGATAGCCTGGTTAAAGGTCCACACAATTCTTTGAATTCAAAAAGGTAACGGATAGCCTGGTTAAAGGTCACAGATAACCTGGTTCAAAGGTCACGGTTCAACCCTGGATTAAAGGTCACAGATAACCCTGGATTTAAAGGTCACAGATTAACCTAGTTAAGGTCCCACCCAGACTAATATATTCCTAGTTCAAAGGTCCACTGGACTATTACAGTTAAAGGTCCACACAGACTAACTATTAAAAGGTCCACACAGTCTAGCCACAGTTCAAGAACAGATAACCCTGATTAGTGCAGACTGGCACAGTTAAAGTCTGGACAATAAGTTGGAGTCACAGGCCAGCTGTTAAAGGTCACAGACTAACCCCATAGTTGAGGTGGAATTAACTGGTTGAGGTCACTGTAGACTAACCCTGGTTAAAGGTCCACACACAATTCAACCACAGTTACAAAGAGTGCTGGACTAACCCTGGTTAAAGGTAACAGATGGCGCAAGTTGTAAAGATTCAGATGTACAGTTAAAGGTCACAGACTAACCTGGTTGAGGTCCTGGATACTTCCCTGGTTAGATTCTGGACTAACCCTGGTTAAAGGTCCACGCAGACTAACCCTGGTTGAAATTCCCCTGATTCGCTCTGGTTCAGGTCAGATGGCCTGTTCAAAAGGTAACAGATTCTTCCTGGTTAGGTCTGGACTTCAACTCTGGTTAAAGGTCACATTCTTTCAGTTACAAAGTCACAGACTAACCCTGGTTAAGGTCACGGACCAGCCTGGTTAAGGTGGGGCTAACTATGGTTAGGAATTCACTGGATAACCCTGGTTAAAGGTCCTACAGGACAGCCTGGTTAAAGATTCACTGAATATCTTTGGTTAAAGGTCCACACAGACTCGCCTAGTTAAAAGGTCCACACAGACTAACTCTGAATTTAAAAGTCATGAACTAATCCTGGTTAAAAGTCCCACTGGGACTAATATGGTTAAAAAAGGATACACAGACTAACTCTATTTAAAAGTCACATTGCTTTTTAGTTAGTCTGGACTGGCCTGAACAGTCCACACGATTGTGCCTGGTTAAGGTCTGGCTAACCCTGGTTAAAGAGTCCACACATTCATCACGTTAAAAGTTCACACAGGACTAGCCTGAGTTAAGATCCACTGAATAACTCTGGTTAAAGTGGGAACTAGCCCTGGTTAAGGTCTGCAGATGGCCTGGTTAAAGTGCTGAGACTTTTGAGTTAAGGGTTCTGGACTAACCCTGGTTAAGCGTCACGATAACTCCCTGCTTAAGTATGGTTTAACCTGGTTAAGGGTTAGTTCAAACTTGTCTTCACGACCGGAATCATTCACTGGGCGCTGATTCAAACATCACTGTTGACTAGATCAATTCAGCGAGAATTTTACGCCAGTTCAAACCACATCACTATTAGACTGAATCAATTCCTTGAACTGTAATGATTCAAACACATCTCTATTAGACAGAATCAATTCCGCAGACTGTAATGGTTGAGCATCACTCATCGAAACAGATCGATCCACGTTATGGTAGTTCAAACACATCTCTATTAGTTCAGATCAATTCGCTGAGCTATGGCGGTTAAGCATCATCTGGACAGTTGATTCCATGAACTGAATCAATTCCATGAACTGTATGATTGGTATGTCACTATTAGATGGATCAATCCCATAAGGCTGTGGTTGACCACACATCTATTCGGGCTGGATCAGTTCACCAGGCTGTGTTGGTTCGTTTGCATCATCTGAACCAGATTGTTCTATGTTCGGATCAATTCCGCAGGGCTGTTGTGAAGTTCGGCATCTGTGGGCGGGAGATCAATTCCATGGTTCGCCGATTCAGCCCGGCGCCACGCTGGTTTGGTCGTTCATGAGCACCATAGCAGTTCAAGCATCTGTAGTCGAGTCATTCATGGGCTGGCTGGGTTCAAGGCATCTATCTGTTGGTCAAGTCAGTTATACAGTGTCTTGATTCAAACACATCTCTATTAGACAGAATCAATTCACGACTGCGATTCAACCATCATATCAGATGAGATCGTCTTTGACGTTCTGGCAGTTCTGTGTCTCAATAAACGAGGATCAGTTCCATGAATTCAGATCAATTCCATGGGCTATAGCGATTAGCTTATCATTGGGCAGGATCAGTTATTTAACACCTCTTTCTTGTGTTCCTGGCTGGGTTCATGTCAAGGCCAGAAGGCTGATGTCTGCTCTCTTTCTTTGTTTGTGAGAGGTCTGGATATCAGGATACATGACCACATTCAATATCTTGAACAGGACAGGCTGGCCAGGAACACCTGGCTATTGGTGATCAAAATGTTTCTGTGGGCGAAAGCATTTTAAGGTCTGCAGAGGAGGGAGGAAGAGGAGGGAGGGAGGGAGGAAGGAGTAGAGGAGGGAAGAGAAGAGGGGAGGGAAGTGGGGGAGGTAAGGGGAGGGTGGGGAGGAGGAGGAGGAAGGGAGGAGGATGGGAGGCTGAGGAAGAGTGGGAGGAGGGAAGGGAGACGGAGAGGGGAGGGAGGAAGGGCAGGAGAAGGAAGGGAAGGTAGGGGAGGGAGGGAAGAGTGGGGGAGAGGAGGAAGGGAGTGGGATTAAGGGTGGAGTGGGGGGTGAGTGGGGTGGAGTGGGTGAGTGGGAGTGGGGAGGAGGAGGGAGGAGGGAAGAGTGGGGAGGGAGAAGAAGAGTAGAGGAGAGGAGGAGGTATGAGTATAGATTAGACAAACAGCCCCTGCTAAGCTGGTGAGCTTCAGCCATCCACCAGTATGTCTATGTGGATCAACTTTCTTTCCAACCCCTCATGTTTCTCTCCCCTCTCCCTCTCTCCCCTCCCCTCCCCTCCCTCCCTTCCTCTCCTCTCCTCTCCTCTCACCCTCCTCCTTCTCTTCTCTCCTCTCCCCTCCTCTCCTTTCATGCCTCCTCTCTCCATCCTCTCTATCTGCCTCCTCTCCTCTCCTCTAAACTTCTCTCCTTTTCCTCCAATCTCATGTGTATATATATATATATCTGTTTTTCTTCTCTCTCCTGTACTATCTCTCTATATCCTGTCCTGTCCTCTCCTCTCCTCTCTCACTCTCCTCACTCTGCTCTTACTCTGCTCTACTCATATCTCCTTCCTCCCTCCTCTCCTCCTACTCTACCCTACCCTCCCCTCCTCTCTCCTCTCCTCTCCTCCTCTCCTCTGTCTCCTCTCTCTATATATATATATATCTCTCTCTCCTCCTCTCCTCTCCTCCTCCCTCCTCATCTCTCTCCTCTGTTTATATACCTTCCTCTGTATATACTCCTCTTCTCTCCTCTCTTCTCTCTCTCTTTTCATCATATATCTCTTATCCTCTCCTCTCCATCCTCCCTCCTCTCCTCTTCTCTTATTTTCTTCTCTCCTCTATATCTCCACCTCTTCTCACCTCTCCATCTCCTCCACTCTCTCTCTCCTCTGCCCCTCCTCTATCCCTCTACTAGCTATATATATATCCATAATACTCCATATCCTCTCCTCTTGTCCTTTTCTTCTCTCCTCTCTCATCTCACTCTACTCCCCCTCCCTCTCCTCTCTACCTCCTCTCCTCTCCTCTCTATCTCCTCTCCTCTCTATCTCCTCTCCTCCCACTCTCATATCTCATATATATGTCCTCCTCTCCCACTCCACATATATATATATTCTATATACTCTCTCTATATATACTCCCCTCCTCTCTCTCCCCTCCCCTCCCTCCTATATCTCCTTCCTCCTCTCCTCTCTTTGTCTCCTCATATACACTCCTCTTTACTCTTTATCTGTGTCTCTCATATACCTCTCCTCTCACTCCTCCTCTCACTCATCTCTTTTTATTTTCTTTATCTCTCTATCTCCTCATCTTCTCCCCTCCTCTCCTCTCATATATATATCTCTGTCATCTCCTCTCATGTCTCCATATATATATATATATATATATATGCTTACTCTTATATTTATATTTATAATATATATACATATTTATATCTCTCATCTCATATAATATATATATATATATCTCTCATATCTCTCTCTCTCCTACCTCTCCTCTCTCCTCTCTATCTCTCCTCTCCTCTCCTCTCTCTCTCAAAGTGTTTATATGGAAGGGGTTATCTTACTATCTCTGGCTCATTTGTGTTTCCTCTCCCCCCTCTGCTCCCTCCTCCCATATAATCATCTCCTCTCCTCCCCTCCACTCCATCCTTTCCTCTCCTCTCGTGGAACAGTCTGATCCTCTCTCCTCAGACATTTCATGTACTATTTATGCATTAGAGCTAAATGTGATTTTTGTGGAATGGTAGACGCTATCTGTACCAAGGGAATGAGCGTGAATTAAAGCCTGTTAGGGTTGGGTTACTGATCCTGTATAAGTATCAACCCCTGGCCTGGAGGACACCTACTGGCCTGTGTGGAGGACTTTCCTGGCCTGTGTGGAAGGAGACCTCTGCTGGGCCTGTGTGGGAGGAGACACCTGCAACCTGTGGAAGGACACACCTACTGGCCTGTGTGGAGGGACACCTGCTGTTGTGTGGAGGGGGCACCTGCTGGCCTGTGTGGAAGGGAGACGCCTGCTGGCCTGTGGAGGACCTATGGCCTGTGGGAGGACTGCCAGCTGTGGAGCCTGCATGTGGGAAGGGGGCACCTACTATTATGTGTTTTGGAGGGGCATTCTCCTCAGCCATGGGAAGGTTACCTACTGGCTGTGTGGAGGACACCTACTAGCCTGTGGAAGGACACCTGCATGTGTGGAAGGGACACCTGCTGTGCTGTGTGGAAGGACACCTACTGGGCCTGTGGGGAGGGCCTTGCCTACTGACCTGTGTGGGAGGGGCCTCTCCCAGCCTGTGTGGGAGGGCACCTACTATGTGTGGAGGACACCTACTAGCCCTGTGTGGAGAGACACCTACTAAGCCTGTGTGGGAAGGGGCCTGCCTACTGGCATGTGGAGGACACCTACTGGCTGTGAGGGGCAGGCTGTGGAGGAGACACCACTGGCCTGTGGGAGGGGACACCTGCCAGCCTCTGGAGAGGGAGACACCTACCTGGCTGTGGGAGGAGGAGTTTGTGGAAGGGATGCCTATAAGCCTGGAAGGGAGACCTCCTATGCCTGTGTGGAGGGACACCTATCGCCTGTGTGGAAGGACCTTTGCTGGCATGTGGGAAGGGGCACCTGTAGCCTGTATGGGAAGGGAGGGCCACCTACTGGCCTGTGTGGAGGACACACCACCAGCCTGTGGGAGGGAGACCTATATGTCTGTGGAGACACTATTCAGCATGTGTGGGAGGACACTCTCAGCCTGTGGAGACTCTGCAGCCTCTGTGGGTTACCTACTGGCCTGTGTGGAAGGACACCTCTGGCCTGTGTGGAGGACACCACATGGCATGTGTGGGAGGGACCTACCTGGCCTGGGAGGTGCCTGCTGGCATGTGTGGGAAGGACACCTACTGGCCTGTGTGGAGGACACCTGGCCTCAATGTGGAGGACCTGCTGGCCTGCTGTGGGAGGAGACACCTACTGGCTGCATGTGGAGGGGACACCCTCACTGGCCTGTGTGGAAGGAGTTTTCTCTCATTATACTGCCTATATATTGCAATGTTTTAACAGCACAAGGAAATCGTATAATCTCTATTTGATTAGCTGGAGCCTGGAGAGTCGTCATGGACACCATGAGCCGTCATCATGGGCCACCATGAGCCGCAGTCTGTCGCCCGGACTGAGCTGCAGGTCCTCGCGGTTACCATGGAAACCTAGTCATCATGGACCTCCCATGATACAAGGTCATCATGGACCTGTGAGCCTGGAGTCATCATGGTTCATGGAAACCTAGGTCATCATGCCGGACACCATGAGAAACTGAGTGTCATCGGACACCATGTGGAAACCTGGAGGTCATCGCGAGATGATTGGACTTCAGGAAACAGCAGAGGGAACACCCCTATCCACATCGATGGAACAGTAGTGGAGAGGGTAGCTAGTTTAAGTTCCTCGGCATACACATCACAGACAAACTGAATTGGTCCACTCACACTGACAGCGTCGTGAAGAAGGCGCAGCAGCGCCTATTCAACCTCAGGAGGCTGAAGAAATTCGGCTTGTCACCAAAAGCACTCACAAACTTCTACAGATGCACAATCGAGAGCATCCTGGCGGGCTGTATCACCGCCTGGTACGGCAACTGCTCCGCCCTCAACCGTAAGGCTCTCCAGAGGGTAGTGAGGACTGCACAACGCATCACCGGGGGCAAACTACCTGCCCTCCAGGACACCTACACCACCCGTTGTTACAGGAAGGCCATAAAGATCATCAAGGACATCAACCACCCGAACCACTGCCTGTTCACCCGCTATCATCCAGAAGGCGAGGTCAGTACAGGTGCATCAAAGCTGGGACCGAGAGACTGAAAAACAGCTTCTATCTCAAGGCCATCAGACTGTTAAATAGCCACCACTAACATTGAGTGGCTGCTGCCAACACACTGTCATTGACACTGACCCAACTCCAGCCATTTTAATAATGGGAATTGATGGAAATGATGTAAATATATCACTAGCCACTTTAAACAATGCTACCTTATATAATGTTACTTACCCTACATTATTCATCATATGCATATGTATATACTGTACTCTACATCATCGACTGCATCCTTATGTAACACATGTATCACTAGCCACTTTAACTATGCCACTTTGTTTACTTTGTCTACACACTCATCTCATATGTATATACTGTACTCGATACCATCTACTGTATGCTGCTCTGTACCATCACTCATTCATATATCCTTATGTACATGTTCCTTATCCTTACACTGTGTATAAGACAGTAGTTTTGGAATTGTTAGTTAGATTACTTGTTGGTTATCACTGCATTGTCGGAACTAGAAGCACAAGCATTTAGCTACACTCGCATTAACATCTTTAGAGCTACCTGTGGGCTTAAGGCTACCTGTGGGTTAGAGCTACCTGTGGCCTCAGCTACCTGTGGGGTTGAAGCTACCTGTGGATTGGAAGCTACCTGTGGGTTAGGTTACCTGTAGGTTAGGCTACCTAATAGGTTGGAGAGCTACCTGTAGGTTAGGCTACCTGTGGTTGAACGGAGAGAAGGGCGTCATCTCCTCTAACCATAACCCTCCTATGGACATCTGTCCTCTATTATGGCCTGGACATCATCTCCTCTAACCATAACTGAGACATCATCTCACTCTATGACCATAACTAAGACATGTCATCTCTCTAACCACAACTATGGACATCGTCTCCTCCAACGCACACTATAGACATCATCCCCTCTAACCATAACCCTCCTAGACATCATCTCCTCTAACCATAACTAAAGACATCATCCTCTCAACCACATAACTAAGACAATCTGTCTCACTCTAGCCATGACTAAGAGACATCGTCTCCTCTATGTACACATAGCTATAAAGACATCATCCTATAACCATAACTAGACATCATCTCCTAACCATAACAAGACAGCTATTCTCCTCTAACCATATTCAGACATCATCTCCTGTGTAACCCTATAGACATCATCTCCTATAACCATAACTAAAGAGACCCATCATCTCCTCTAGCCATAGCTAAAGACATCATCTCCTCCAGCACCAACTAGACATCATTCTCCTCTGGCTTTGCTGGCCTCCTACTTCAGGCATCATCTCCTCCTTATCCTAGACATCATCTATCTAACCATAACTAAGACATCATCTCCTCTAACCTCCCTATAAGCATCATCTCCTCTAACTATAACTATAGACATCATCTCCTCTAATACGCAACTATAGACATCATCTCTCTAGCCTCCTGGACATCGTCTCCTCCTAACCATAGCTATGGGCCTTCCCATCTCCTCTGTACATATTCAGGGACATCATCTCATCTAACCATAACTATAGACATCATCTCTACATCTAGCCTCCTATGGACATCAGTCTCCTTGGCCTCCTAGACATCATCTCCTCTAGCCATAACTAAAGACATCCCATCCTCTCTAGCCATGGCTCAAGACATCTCTCCTCCTAGCCATAGCTAAAGACCATCATCTCCTCCTAGCCCCGCCCTGAGACATCATCTCCTTATAACCATAGCTAAAGACATCATCTCCTCTATGCAACTAAAGACATCATCTCCTCTAACCGCAACTAAAGAGACATCATCTCCTCAATAGCTTCAAGAGACATCATCTCCTCCTAGCCATAACTAGGGCATGCAGTCTTATCTAACCGCAACTAAAGACATCATCTCCTCTAGCCATAGCAACCTCTATGGACACATCATCTCCTCTAGCCATAGCTAAAGACATCATCTCCTCCTGTGTCAACCTTATCAGACATCACTCTAGCCATAACTAAAGACATCATCTCCTCTGTTGCAACTAAGACATCATATCATACATCGAGACATCATCTCCTCTATGCCTTCACTCCCTAGACCATCATCTCCTCATCAACCTCCCTATAGACATCATCTCCTCCAACATACCGCTTCCTGGACATCATGTCAGCTAACTAGGACATCATCTCCTCTTCACAGCCACTCTCTTGGGCATCTGTCCTATAGCCACCATTATCCTGGACGTGTCTCCTATAACCATGGCCACTCCTGGACATCATCTCCTCCTGGCTTGACTAGGGACGTGTCTCCTGTAGCCATAGCCTCCTGGGCAGCTGTCTCTAGCCGCAGCTAAGAGACATCATCTCCTCTGGCCACATAACTAAAGGACATCATCTCCTCTATGCCACTTGGCTTCAAAGACATCAATATATCTAACCATAGCTAAGACACATCAATATCCATCTAGCCATGACTAAGCCTTCATCTTATCCTAGCCATAACTAAGACATCATCCTCTGGCCAACTAGGACATCCTCTTCTCTAGCCATGACTAAAGAGACATCATCTCCTCTAGCCATAACTAAAGACATCATCTCCACCTGGCCATGACTGAATAATCTCACTCCAACCTGGCCTCCTAAGGGACAGTATCATCCTCATATAACTCTACTAGACATCATCTCCTCTAGCCATAACTAAAGACATCATCTCCTCTAACCATAACTGGACATCATCATCTATTACAACTAAAGACATCATCTCCCATATAACCATAACTAAAGACATCATCTCCTCTAACCATAGCCCTCCCTAAAGACAGCTCATCTCCTATAACCATAACTAAGACATCATCTCTATCTAGCCATAGCCTCCTAAAGACATCGTCTCCTCTAACCATAACTAAAGTATCATCTCCTCTAACCACAACTAGGAACGTGTCTCCTCTAGCCGCAACTAAAGACATCATCTCCTCTAATACAACTCAGACATCATTATCCTCTAGCCATATAACTAAAGACATCCATCTCCTTTCTATAGCCGCAACTAAAGACTGCATCATCTCCTCCTAGCCATAATATAAAAGACATCATCTCCTCTATGCCAACTAAAGACATCCCATCTATCTAACCATAATGAGAACGCTAAATCTCCTCTAACCCATAGCTAGAGACATCATCTCCTCCTAACTACTTATTCAGACATCATCTCCTCCTGACATAACCTAAAGACATCATCTCTCTAAATATAACTAAGACAACATCTCCTCTAATAACTAAGACATCACATCTCCTCCTAACCATAACTAAGGGCGTCGTCTCCATCTAGCTTCCATATTATCCCTATGGACACATCTCATCTATCTAACCTCTATAGACATCATCTCCCTCTAACCATAACTAAGGCAAATATCTCTCCACAACCTCCCTATAGACATCATACTCCATCTAACCTTCAATATATAGACATCATCTCCTCTAACCATAACTATAGACATCATCTCCCTCCTATAGCCCTCACTAGACATCATCTCCTCTAAACCATAACTAACAGACATCATCTCCTCCCAAGCATAACTAAGACGTATCTCCTCTAACCATAACTATGGGCATCCTTCTCCACTCTAACCTCCCTATGGACTAGCTAAATATATCATTTCTATATAGACATCATCATATCTATTCCATGACTAAGGACAGCTATTCTCTCACTCCTGTTTGAGCTAAGACATCTCATCTCCCTCTAGCCATAGCTTCAAGACATCATCTCCTCTGAAGCCTCCTGTGGACGTCAATCTATCTGCTGTGCATAACTAAAGACATCATCTCCTCTAAGCCTGCAACCTAAGGACGAATCATCTCCTCTAGCCATAGCTAAAGGACATCATCTCTCCTCTAGCAAGAGCTATATCAAAGGCCATCATCTCCTCTATGTAACTTCAAAGAGACACTCATCTCCTCCTAGCCATAACTTAAAGACAATATAATCTCCTCTAAGCCATAGCCTCCCATATGAATAAATGCTCACTCTAAGCCATGACATAAGGGACACAGTAAACTCTCTCTCTAACCCATAACCTATAGACATCATCCTCCTCCTGAGCCATAACTAAAGAGACATCCTCATCTCCTCTGGCCTCCCTATAGACATCATCTCCTCCTATGACCATAACCCTATAGACATCATCTCCTCTAGCCATAACTAAGGGCCATCTAATCTCATCAGCCATGGCACTAGACATATTCCCATACTCTAGCCCTCCCTATAGACCTCATCTCCTCCTAGCCTCCTATAATTTATAATCATATCTAACCATAACTAAGAGACATCATCTCCTCTATTTATAACTGAGACATCAATATCTAACCATAACTAAGACATCTCTCCTCTAACCCAAACTATAGACACTCATCTCTATAACCATAACTAAGAGACATCTTCACTCTAGCCATAACTAGAGACATCATCTCCTCCTAACCTAACTCGAGACATCATCTCTATCTAACCACCCAACCTCCTATGGACATCATCTCCTCTAGCCTCTCCTATAGACTGTCATCTCCTCTAGCCATAACTAAGACATCGTCTCCTCTAAGCCTCTATGAGCCTCATCCTCCTAGCCAACCCATGGATCATCTCTCACTCTAACCATAACCTATGGGCATCATCTCCTCTAACCCTCCTATAGACATCATCTCCTATTATAGCTGTGAATATTATCTGCATAGCTCAGGACATCATCTCTCCATTTTGACATGGACATGTATATCTCTGCCTCCTATAGACATCATCTCCTCTAGCCTCCTATAGACATCATCTCCTCTAACCATAACTAAGACATCATCTCCTCTAACCACATAACTAAGAGACATCATCTCCTCTAGCTTCTGTACTAAGACACATCATCTCCTCCTAGCCCTCCTGCAGACACATCTGTCTCCTCTAACCAACAGACACAGTCATCTCCTCTAACCACAACTAAAGACATCATCTCCTCTAACCGCAACTAGAGACATCATCTCCCTCTAACCATAACTAAGACTGTCATTCCTCACTCTAACCATAACTAGACATCATCTCCTCTGGCACTCTTCCAAGACATCATCTCCTCTAACCACCTTACTCCTGATCATCTCCTCTAGCCATGACAAAGGACATCCTTCTCATCTAACCCATGACATAGACATCATCTCCTCTAACCATAACTAAGACATCATCTCACTCTAACCATAACTAAGAGACATCATCCTCTAACCATAACTAAGACATCATCTCCTCTAGCCATAACCCTCTATAGACATCTCATCTATGCAACCTCACCTGGGCATCATCTCCTCTAACCATAGCCCTCCCCTATGGGCACTCATCTCCTCATAGCATAACTAAAGACATCATCTCCTATAACCATAGCCCTCCTATAAGACATCTCATCTCCTATAACCATAGCCCTCCTATAGACATCATCTCCTATATTATAACCACTCCTATTAGACATCATCTCCTCTAACCATAACTAAGACATCATCTCCTGCAACCATAGCCCCTCCTATAGACATCATCTCCTCTATTAACTAAGACATCATCTCATACTAGCATGACAACTAAGGTATCTTCTATATAACCATAATAAGACATCATCTCCTCTAGCCATAGCTAAGACTTGTCATCTCCTCTAGCCATGGCTTCAAAGACTGTCATCTCCTCTAATATGCTAAAGACATCACATCTCCTCTAGCCATAACTAAAGACATGTCTGTCTAACCATAACTAAAGACATCATCCTCCTCTAGCCATGACAGACCATCCTATTGTCCTATAACCATAACTAGAGACATCACATCTCCTCTCAACCATAGCCCTCCCTAAAGACATCATCTCTATAGCCATAGCAACCTAAGACATCCCATCTCCTCTAACCACAACTAAGAGACATCCCATCTCCATCTAACCATAGCACAGACATCATCTCCTCTAGCAACCATAACTAAAGACCATCATCTCCTATAATAATGTAACTTTCAAGACATCTCATCTGTACCTAACATCTAAGGACATCATCTCACTATAGCCATAGCTAGAGACATCAATATATAAGCCATAGCCCACTCCACCTAAAGACATCATCTCATCTATTACATAACTAAGAGACTGTCCTCTCCTCTAACTGCCAACTAAGACATCATCTCCTCTATGCAACTAAAGACATCATGCCTCCTCCTAACCATAACTAAAGACATCATCTCCTCCTTGCAACTAAAGACAACTCATCTCCTCTAACCATAACTAAGACATCATCTCCTCTAACCATAACTAAAGACATCCCATCTCCTCCTAGCCATAGCTAAAGACATCATCTCCTCTAACCATGACACAGGGCAGCTGTCCTCCTCTAACCATAACTAAGACAGCTCATATATCTAACTTCTTCAAAGGCTGTCATCTCCATCTAACCATAACTAAAGACAATAAATGCTCCTCTGTTCGCCTTCAAAGACAGCATCTCCTCTGGCAAGCTAAAGACAATATTCTCCCACTCTAGCGTAACTAAGGGCATCATCTCCTCTGGCAAGCCTCCTATGGACACCATCTCCTCAGCCTCCCTAGACAAATATTCTGCTCTAATAACTAAGAGACATCCCGTCTCCTCTAACCCTCCCTATAGACATCATCTCCTCAGCACTGCTGCAGACATCTGTCTCCTCCCCAACCCAACTATAGACTTCATCTCCTCTAGCCCTCCCTATAGACATCATCCTGCTCTGGCCGCTGCTGGACATCATGTCTTCATAACTAAAGACATCATCTCCTCTAACCCATAACTGTAGACATCATCTCCTCTAGCCTTACTGTGGAATGTCCTCTAACCCTCCTAGACATCATCTCCTCTAGCATAACTAAAGACACATCATCTCCTCTAGCCATAACTAAGACATCATCTCATCTAACCATAACTAAGAGACATCATCTCTACTCTAACCTCCTATAGACATCATCTCCTCTATCGCAACTAAAGAACATCATCTCCTCTAGCCATAACTAAAGACATCATTCTCCTCTAACCATAACTAAAGACATCATCTCCTCTAACCACTTAACTAAGACATCATCTCACTCTAACCATAGCTTCAGACATCATCTCCTCTAGCATAACTAAAAGACATCATCTCACTCTAACCCATAGCCCTCCTACAGTACTCTCTCTAACCATAACTAAGTTGTCATTCTCATAACCTGCCTTCTGTTGCATCAATCTCCTCTATGCCCAACTAAGACATCATCTGCTCTAGCCTCTATAGATCTCTATTATAACTATAGACATCATCTCCTCTAACCATAACTAAAGACATCATCTCCTCTAACCATAACTCCATAGACATCATCTCTCCGGCCTCTAGTATCTTCTCTCTCAACCCTCCTATAGACATCATCTCATCTAACCATAATAAGAGACATCATCCTCTAACCATAACTAAGACCATCATCTCCTCCTAGCCATAGCTAAAGAGACATCATCTCCTCTAGCCTCCTATAGACATCATCTTATCTAACCATAACTAAAGACATCATCTCCTCTAACCACTGACGCTGAGACCCATCCATCTCCTCTAGCCATAGCTAAAGACATCATCTCCTCTAGCCGCAACTAAGACTGTCATCTCCTCTAGCCATGACTAAAGACATCATCTCCTCCCTAACCATAACTAAAGACATCATCTCCTCTAACCATAGCCCTCCTATAGACTGTCATCTCCCACTCTAGCCGCAACTAAGATATTCTCTATCACAACCGCAACTTTATGGTCATCTCCTTAGCCATAACTAGGGACATCTAATATACTCTAACCATAACTAAAGACATCATACTCCTCTAAGCATGGCTTCAAAGTATCCCATCTCCTTCATAGCCCTCCTGGGCATCTGTGTCATGTTCCCTCCTATAGACATCATCTCCTCTAACCATAACTCTCTGTGTTGTCATCTCCTCTAGCCATAACTAAAGACATCATCTCCTATAGCCCTCCTATAGACATCATCTCCTATAGCCACCATAGCCCTCCCTATAAACATCATCTCCTATATTATAGCCACTCCTATAGACATCATCTCCTCTAGCCATAACTTTAGACATCATCTCCTATAACCTTAACCCTCCCACTATAGACCATCATCCTCCTCTAACCATAATAAAGGCATCTCATCCTCTAACCATAACTAAAGACATCATCTCCTCTAACCATAACTAAGATAATGTCCTCAGCATACTTCAAGACATCATGCTCCTCTAACCATAGCCTAAAGACATGTTCTCCTCTATGTGTAACTGGGGCATCTTCTCACTCTAGCATAACTAAAGACATCATCTCCACTCTAGCCATAACTTCAAGGACAATCAATCTCCTCTAACCATATGCTTCAAAGACGTCATCTCCTCAGCATAGCTAAGGGCATCATCTCCATAGCCATAACTAAGAGACATCATCCTCCTCTAACCATAGCCACTCCCTAAAGACATCATCTCCTATAGCCATAACTAAAGACATCATCTCCTCTAACCATAACTAAGACATCATCTATCCTAACCATAACTAAAGACATCATCTCCTCTAACCATAACTAAAGGACATATCTCACTATAGCCGCAACTAAAGGGCATTCATCTCCTCTAACCACCAACCCTCCCTAAGGGCCTCATCTCACTATAATATAACTGGGCCTTCATCTCTCTCAACCATAGCCCTCCTAAGACATCATCTCTCTAACCATAAGCTTCAGACATTCATCTCCTCTAGCCATAACTCAAGACATCATCTCCATACAACCATAATAAAGACATCATCTCATCAGCCATATTCAAAGACATCATCTCCTCTGAGCACTGTAACTAGACCATCATCTCCTTATGCCTTCAAAAGGTACATCCACCATAACCGCCTTCAGACATGTCTCCTCTCAGCGCAACTGGACATCTTCTCCTCCAGCCCTTGTCAGGGCTGATATCTGTACGCCAACTAGGACATCATCTCCTCTAGCCATAACAGACATCATCTCATCTATGCTCAGACATCATCTCCTCTAGCCATAGCTAAAGACAGCATCTCCTCTAACCACCAACTAAAGACATCATCTCCTCTAGCATAGCTCTAAGTTTGTCATCTCCTCTAACCATAGCCTAAGGGACATCATCTCCTCCCAACCATAGCTAGAGACATCCATCTCTCTAATATGCTGAGAGACATAAATCTCCTCTAACCATAACATAAGGCATTCACTTCTCCTCTAGCATAACTAGGCCATCATCTCCTCTATGCCATAACTAAGACATCCCCATCTCATCCTAGCCTGTAAAGATGACATCTCCTCATGTGCAAAGACATCATCTCCTCTAGCACATAGCTCAGCTTATCTCCTCAGTGCAGCCCTCCCTATGGACATCGTCTCATCTAAGCCTCACCACAGGCCATCATCTCACTCAACCGCAACTAGGGCAATATCTCCTCCAGCCTTGTCCTACAGACATCATCTCCTCTAGCCATCAGCTGTGGACGAATACGTGTCACTCCTATTACGACATCTATGGACGTCGTCTCCATCTGGCCGCACCTAAGGACGTCATCTCCTACTAGCCATGGCTATGGGACGTGTCTCATCTAATCTAGCCATAACTATGGACATCGTCATCCTACCTAGCCATCACTATAGGACGTCGTGTCATCTCATTACCTCTGTAGGGCGTCGTCTCACTCTGGCCCCTACACTAAGAGACGTCATCTCCATCTCAACCGCAACTAAAGGACATCGTCTCCTCCGTAGCCATAACTAAAGGACATCTGTCTCCTTATCTAAGCCATGACTTGAAGGACATCTGTCTCCTCTAGCCTCCCTATGGACGTCGTCCCATCTGCTGCATGGCCATAACTATGAGACGTCGTCTCCTCCTGTGCGCGGCTGTGGACGTCGTCTCCTCTGGTCATAGCGGCTAAAGGACATCGTCTCCCATCTGGCCATGACTAGAGACGTCGTCTCCTCTATCGCATGGCTAAGAGACATCGTCTCCTCTGACCATAATAAAGACATCATCTCCATCTAACCATAACCATCTATGGACGTCTCCTCTAACCATAACTAAAAGACATCATCTCCTCTATTATAACTATGGACATCTCTATCGCCATAACTAAAGACACATCATCTCCTCTAACCATAATATAGACATCATCTCCTCTATAGCAACTATAGACGTCATCTCCTCTCCTATGGACATCGTCATCTAGCCATAACTGAGACATCATCTCCTCTAACCTCAGCTGAGACATCATCTCATCTGTATCCTATGGACATCATCTCCTCTAGCCATAACCCTCCTATGGACATCATCTCCTCTAGCCATAATAAGGACATCATCTCCTCTAGCCATAACTAAGGAACGTCTATTCTCTCTCTGCCTTCCTCCTATAGACATCATCTCCTCTAACTTCATGACTAAGACATCATCTCCTCTAGCCATGACTAAGAGACCTCAGTCTCATCTAGCCATAATGAGACATCATCCTCCTCAACCATGGCTTCAAAGACATTCATCTCCACTCTAGCCATAACTAGAGACATCATCTCCTCTAGCCATAACTAAAGACATCATCTCCTCTAACTTCCTGACCTCTCTGGAGCATCATCTCCTCTAGCCATAACTAGAGGACATCATCTCCTCTAGCCATAACTAGACCATCATCTCCTCCTAGCCCGCAACTGAGTATCTGTCTCATCTGTACCTTCGAAGACATCATCTCCTCTAACCGCAACTAAAACATCATCTCCTCTAGCATAACCCTCCTATAGACATCATCCTCTAACCCTCCCTATAGACATCATCTCCTCTAACCATAGCCCTCCCTATAAGAGCATCTCATCTCCTCAACCGCAACTAAGACATCATCTCCTATAGCCATAACCCTCCCCTATGGACATCATCTCCTATAATATAGCCTCTCCTAGATATACTCCTATAACCATAGCCCTCCTATAGACATCATCTCCCTCCAAGCCATAACTAAAGACCATCATCTCCTATAACCTTAACCCTCCTATAGACATCATCTCCTCAACTACTAACAAAGACATCATCTCCTCTAACTTGTAGCTTCAGAGATAATATCATCAACTTCCACATAACTAAAGACATCATCTCTCTAACCATAACTAAAAGACATCATCTCCTCTAACCGCAACTAAGACATCACAATCTCCTCTAGCCATAACTAGGACATCCATCTCCTCTAACCATAACTAAAGACATCATCTCACTCTAACCATAACTAAGACATCATCTCCTCTAACCATAATAAGAGACATCATCTCCTCCTAGCCATAACTAAGACATCATCCCTCTCTCTTCATAACTAAAGACATCATCTCCTCTAACCATAACCCTCCCTAAGATATTCTCTATAGCCATGACTAAGACATCATCTCCTCTAACCATAACTAAGACATCATCTCCTCCTAGCCATAACTAAAGAGACATCATCTATCTAACCATATTCAAAGACATCATCTCCTATAACCATAACTAAGGCATCATCTCTAACCATAGCCACTCCTAAGAGACATCATCTCCTATAACCGCAACTAAAGGACATCTCCTCCCTAACCTGGCCTCCTAAAGACATCGCTCTCATCTGACATGGTAACTAAAGACATCATCTCCTCAGCCATAACTAAAGACATCATCTCCTCTAACCATAACTAGACATCATCTCCTCTGGCAGCTAAAGGACATCATCTCCTCTGAAAAACCACTTAACTAAAGACATCATCTCCCTCTAAAGCCATAACTAAAATATCCATCTCCTCTAGCCATAGCTAAAGACATCTCTCCTCAACCATAATAAGAAACTCAATCTCTCTAGCCGCCTTCAAAGACACTAAATCTCCTCCAACTGTGGCACAAAGAGACATCATCTCCTCTAGCTACAACTAAAGACATCATCTCCTCCTAATAGCAACTAAAGGCAATGTCTCTCTCCTTACATAACTAAGAACAGCATCTCCTCTAACCATAACTAGAGACATGTCTCCTCTAGCCATGGCTAAGACATCATCTCCTCTGGCACATGTAGCCCTCCTAAAGATAATCTATCTAACCATAACTAAGACATCATCTCCTCTAACCATAACTAAAGGACATCATCTCCCTTTCTTACATAACCCTTTCTATGGACATCCTTCTCCTTTAACTTCAAAAGACATCATCTCCTCTAGCCATAACCCTCCCTGGAGCCAATCAATCTCCTCTGCATAGCCTTCAAGGGACACATCATGCTCATCTATTACATAGCCATCTCTAAGGCGCATGTCTCCTCAAACTGTAGCCACTCTATGGACATTCATCTCCTCTGAGCCACCAACCCTCCTCTGGACATCATCTCCATCTAACCACATAGCCCTCCTAAGACATCATCTCCTACTCTAATATACAACCCTCCTATGGACATCATCTCCTCTGTGCATAACTAAGGACCATCATCTATCTAGCAAAAATAGCTAAGATTGTCATCTCCTATAACTGACAAGGCATTATTATCTCTAACTTCCATAGCCTCCCTATAGACATCATCTCCTCAACCTCCTAAGACATCATCTCTCCTATAACCATAACTAAGAATATCATCTCCTCTAACCATAACTAAGACTATCTCCTATAATACAACTAAGGACATCATCTCCTCTAACCATAACTAAAGACATGTCCTCCTCTAACCATAGCCACTCCTAAAGACATCATCTCCTCTAACCGCAACTATAGACATCATCTCCTCTAACCATAGCCCTCCTAAAGACATCTCCTCCTAACCATAACTATAGATCATCTCCTCTAACCATAACTAAGACATCATCTCCTCTGGCATAACTAAGACATCATCTCCTCCAAACCAGCCCTCCTATAGACATCATCTCCCTCTGTATAACTAAAGACATCATCTCCTCTAACCATAACTAAGACATCATCCTCTAACCCATAGCCTCCTATGGGCATCCATCTCATCATTGCACAACTAGACTATTCTTCTAACTTCATAACTAGACATCATCTCCTCCTAGCCTCTCTTAGACATCATCTCCTCTAACCATAACTATAGACATCATCTCCTATAACCATAACTAAAGACATCATCTCTCCTAACCCACCATAACATATGGACATCATCTCCTCTAACCATAGCCCTCCCTATAGACATCATCTCCTCTTATAATATCTAAAGACATATATCTCCTCTAGCCACCAGCTAAAGACATCATCTCTCTATTTATGTTCAGAGCATCGTCCTCATAATGCAACTAAAGGCCATAAATATATCATCCATATAAAGATCTCATCTCCTCTGACATACATCCCCTATAGACATCATCCTCTAACCATAACTGGACATCTGTCTCCTGCAACTCTATACAGGGCATCTCCTCCTAGCCATAGCTAAGACATCAATACTCCACTCTAACCATAATAAATGTCTCATATTTAACTAAAGACATCATCTCCCTCCTTGTAACTAAGAACCATCATCTCCTCTAGCCATAGCCACTCCCTATAGACATCATCTCCTCTAACCATAACTATAGACTGTCATCTCCTATAACCTGCCTCCCTATAGACCATCATCTCCTCTAGCTCCTATAGACATCATCTCTCAACCGCAACTAAGACATCATCTCCTCTAATATAACTAAAACATCATCTCCTCTAACCACCATAGCCTCCCTATAGACATCATCTCCTCTAACCATAACTATGGAGCATCTTACCTATTACATAGCCATCTGGACATCATCCTCTGCAACCTCTCATGGACATCCATCTCCCTCTAACATAACTAAAGGACATCATCTCCTCTAACCCATGGCTTCAAGCATCATCTCCTCCTAACCACTTAACCTCCCTAAAGACATCCATCTCATCTGTATAATATCCTAAGACATCATCTCATCTATGTAACTAAAGACATCATCTCCTCCCTATGCAACTATAGACATCTCCTCTAGCCATAGCTATAGACATCTCCTTCTCTCTGTCACCGGTATCCTACTGGACATCATCTCCTCTAGCTGTAACTAAAGGACATCATCTCTCATTTTAGCCTAGGTGTCCTCTCTCTCAGCCTGGCTGGGACATCATCTGCAACATAGCAGCCCTCCTTTGGACGTAATGCCACTCCTGTAATGCGTTGAAACTACGTGATAAGCTCTCTCAGTACACTGGTTCGGGATATCAACCTCCTCAGCACAAAGCTCCCTCTCTGGCATCATCTGGCACAGCCTCTCATAGGTTCTTCTACCTCTGCATATATCAGACATCAATCTATACAACCATAGCCACTCCTATGGACATCATCTCCTCCCCTTCAGCCTCCTGGACATCCTCTCCCTCTAGCCGCAACTAAAGACATCGTCTCCTCTGGCCATAGCTTCGGGACATCATCTCCTCTAGCCCTCCTACTGTATGCATCATCTCCTCTAACCACGCCCTCCTATGGACATCATCTCCTCTAACCATAGCCTCCTATGGACATCATCTCATCTAGCCATAGCCACCTCCCTATGGACATCATCTCTATCTAACCATAACCCTCCTATAGACATCATCTCCTCTAGCTCCATGACTACTCCTATAGACATCATCTCATGTAACTATAGACATCATCTCCTGTAACATTTAAAGACATCATCTCATCTAGCCGCCAACTAAGGACATCGTCTCCTCCAACCAACCATGGACATCATCTCCTCCTAGCCTGGCCCTCCTATAAGGCATCATCTCCTATAGCTTCGCAGCCACTCCTATGGACCGTCCTTCTCCTCTAACCATAACTAAAGACATCTACATCTCCTATAGCCATAGCCCTCCTATGGGCATCATCCTCCATCTGTATAACTGCTGGACCATCATCTCCTGTTCATGACCCTCCTATAAGACATCGTCTCCTCTGTATAGCTGAGACTATCATCTCCTCTGACACGCTATAGACATCATCTTTCCCTATAACCATAACCCTCCCTATAGGACATCATCTCCTATAGCCATAACTGAGGCGTATCTCCTCTAACGCATTCAAGAGACATCATCTCCTCTAACCATAACTATATGGCCCCTCATCTCCTAGCCATAACTATAGACATCATCCTCCTCTAACGCAACTAAAGACGCTCATCTCCTCTGTAACGGCTATGGACATCATCCTCTAATGTGTCTTTCATGACATCATCTCCTCTATTGTAGCACTGGACATCGTCTCCTATAGCCATAACTAAGACATCATCTCCTATAACCTTATTTCATATGAATACGTCTCATCTAGCCATAACTAAGAGACGTCCTTATCTAGCCGCCAACTAAGATATCTCTATTTCACCTGGCTAAAGACGTCAAATATATCTATGCATAGCCCTCCTAAAGTTATCAGCATCTCCTCTAATAGCAACTATAGACATCATCTCCTCAACCATAGCCTATCCCCTAAAGACATCTCCTCTAACCATAGCTTATGGACATCATCCTCTACAACCATAGCTAAAAGAATGTCTCCATATGCATAACTAAAGACATCATCTCCTCTAACCAAGACATAGACATCATCTCCTCTATTATCCTACTGGATATTCTCTCCACAACTGCTTCTCCTATAAGACATCATCTCCTCTAGCAACCATAACCTAGACAAAGCTATATCCTCTCTACAACCATAACTATAGACATCATCTCCTCTAACTATAGCCCTCCCTACCAGGCATCATCTCACTCTTCCCACCAGCCCTCCTAAAGGCCATCATCTCCTCTGGCTTCCATAACTAAAGACATCATCTCCTCCTAACCATAACTAGATATTATATCATATAACTAAAAGACATCATCTCCTCCTAACCTTCAACTAAAGACATCATCCTCTAACCATAACTAAAGACGTATCTCACTATTCCCTCCTATGGACATCATCTCCTCCTTTAACAACCCTCCCTATAGACATCATCTCCTCTAACCATAACTATAGACATCATCTCCCTCTAACCATAACTAAAGACATCATCTCCCTCTAACCATAACCCGCTAAAGACTATCATCTCCTCTAGCCATAGCTAAAACATCATCTCACTCTAACCTATAGCCCTCCTGGACATCTCCTCTAACCGCCCAACTAAAGAGACTAGCATCCATCTCTCTAGCCATGGCTTCTGGACATCATCTCCTCTGACCATGCTTCTATGGGCCATCACTCTATAACCATATTCTGGACATTATATCCTAGCACATGCATCTATGGACATCTTATCTCATAACATAACTTAGGGCATCATCTCCCTCTAGCCATAACTATAGACATCATCTCCTATCTAACCATAACTAGTGACATCTGTCTCCTCTAACCATAGCCACTCCTATTGGACATCATATCTCCTTAACCATAACCACTATAGACATCATCTCTCTCTCTAACCCATAGCCCTCCCTATAGACCATCATCTCCTCTAACCATAACCCTCCCTATAGACATCATCTCCTAACCATAACATAAAGACATCATCTCCTATAACCATAACTAAAAGACATCATCTCCTCTAACCATAACTAAAGACATCATCTCCCTAACCATAACTATAGACATCATCTCCTCTAACCATAACTAAAGACATCATCTCCTCTAACCATAACCCTCCTATAGACATCATCTCTCTAACCATAACTAAAGACATCATCTCCTCTAACCATAACTAAAGACATCATCTCCTAACCATAACTAAAGACATCATCTCCTCTAACCATAACTAAGACATCATCTCCTCTAACCCTCAACTAAAGACATCATCTCCTAACCCTCCCTATAGACATCATCTCCTAACCCTCCCTATAGACATCATCTCCTCTAACCCTCCCTAGACATCTGGCATCTATCTCCTAAGACTGTCACCCTCCCTATAGACATCATCTCTCTAACCATAACTAAAGACATCATCTCCTCTAACCATAACTAGCCCTCCCTAAGACATCATCTCCTCTAAACTAGACATCACTCAAACTTTTCATAACTAATCCTCTAGAGGCCATCATCTCTCCTCTAACCATAACTAAAAGACATCATTCTGGACTAACCATAACTTATAGACATCATCTCCTCTAACCATCTCCTAACTAAAGACATCATCTCCTCTAACCATAACAAAAGACATCATCTCCCTAACCATAACTAAAGACATCATCTCCTCTAACCATAACCCTCCCTAATAGACATCATCTCCTCTAACCATAACCCTCCCTATAGACATCATCTCCTCTAACCATAACCTCCCTATAGACATCATCTCCTCTAACCATAACTAAAGACATCATCTCTCTAACCATAACTAAAGACATCAATCTCCTCTAACCATAACTATAGACATCATCTCCTAACCATAACTAAGGGCATCATCTCCTAACCATAACCAAAGACATCATCTCTCTAACCATAACCTCCCTATAGACATCATCTCCTAACCATAACCCTCCCTATAGACATCATCTCCTAACCATAACTAAAGACATCATCTCTCTAACCATAACTAAAGACATCATCTCCTCTAACCATAACTAAAAAGACATCATTTCTCTAACCATAACTATAGACATCATCTCTCTAACCATAACTAAAGACATCATCTCCTCTAACCATAACCCTCCCTATAGACATCATCTCTCTAACCATAACCTCCCTATAGACATCATCTCCTCTAGCCATAACCCTCCTATAGACATCATCTCTCTAACCATAACTAAAGACATCATCTCTAACCATAACTAAAGACATCATCTCCTCTAACCATAACTATAGACATCATCTCCTATAACCATAACTAAAGACATCATCTCCTCTAACCATAACTATAGACATCATCTCCTCTAACCATAACTATAGACATCATCTCCTCTAACCAACTAAAGACATCATCTCCTCCTAACCATAACAATAGACATCATCTCCTCTAACCATAACTAAAGACATCTCCTCTAACCATAACTATAGACATCATCTCCTCTAACCATAACTAAGGACATCATCTCATCTAACCTCCCTATAGACATCACCTCCTCTAGCCCTCCCTATAACCATAACTATAGCCCTCCTGGACATCATCTCCTCTAACCATAACTAAAGACATCATCTCCTCTAACCATAACCCTCCCTATAGACATCATCTCCTCTTAACCATAACTAAAGACATCATCTCCTCTAACCATAACTAAAGACATCATCTCCCTCTAACCCTCCCTATAGACATCATCTCCTCTAACCCTCCCTATAGACATCATCTCTAACCATAACTATAGACATCATCTCCTAACCATAACTATAGACATCATCTCCTCTAACTCCTCCCTATAGACATCATCTCCTCTAACCATAACTAAAGACATCATCTCCTCTAACCATAACTAAAGACATCATCTTCTAACCATAACTAAAGACATCATCTCCTCTAACCATAACTAAAGACATCATCTCCTTCTAACCATAACCTCTCAAATACAGGAGGATCATCTCCTCTAACCATATTTCACTGAAGACATCATCTCTAACCATAACCCTCCCTAACCATAGACATCATCTCCTCTAACCATAACTAAAGACATCATCTCTCTAACCATAACCTCCCTATAGACATCATCTCTCTAACCATAACTAAAGACACATCATCTCCTCTCCCTTCAGACATCACTAGCCATAACTAAAGACAATTCTTCTAACTATAACTAAAGACATCATTCTCCTCTAACCATAACTATAGACATCATCTCCTCTAACCATAACTATAAATCTCCATCATAACTAAAGACATCATCTCCTCTACCATAACTATAGACATCATCCTCTAACTCCTCCTTTATAGGCATCATCTCTCTAAGCCATAATTCAAAACATCATCTCCTCTAACCATAACTAAAGACATCATCCTCCTAACCATACATGTCAAAGACATCATCTCCTCTAACCATAACCTCCCTAAATACATCATCTCCTCTAACCATAACTAAAGACATCATCTCTCTCTAACCATAACTATGGACATCATCTCCTCTAACCATAACTAAAGACATCATCTCCTCTAACCATAACTATAGACATCATCTCTCTATAACCATAACTAAAGACATCATCTCTCTAACCATAACTATAGACATCATCTCTCTAACCATAACAAAGACATCATCTCCTCTAACCATAACTATATAGACTGATCATCTAGCCTTCTAACCATAGCCTCAAAAGACTACGGATCATTCTCTAAACCATAACTATAGACATCATCTCCCTAAATTGCAACTCAAAGACATCATTCCTAAGCCTCCCCCTTCCCTATAGAGCATCTTCATTCGTATCTCCTCTATATACACGCCCTCCCTAGATATCTCATAACCCATAGCCACTCCTGTGGGCATCATCATCCCTCTAGCCATAACTAAAGACATCATCTCCTCTATCCATAACTAAAGACATCATCTCCTCCAGCCATACCTATAGACATCATCATCTCTAACCATAACCTCCTCTATGGACACACTCATCTCCTCTAAACCACAACTAAAGACATCATCTCTATAGCCATAATTCCTTCCTTAGGGACATCATCTCTAACTATAACACCTATCGGGGACATTGCCTTCTTATCTAGTACAATTTGCGCGAGGGCACATTGTAAACTCAGAGCTTAGCCATGACTATGATACATTCATGTAGCCGCATATTCCACTGACCACTCCTAGCTAAGGGCATCATCTCCTGGCCATAGCCTCCTATAGACATCCCATCTCCTCAACTCTGGCTGGGGCGTATGCCAACCCATGGCGCTCTCTTGGGCGGCAGATATTCTCTATCTAACCATAACTAAGGACATCATCTCCTCTAACCATGCTATGAGCATGTCTATAGCCATGGCCTCCTATGGACATCGTCTCCTGTTGTGAAAAGCTATAGACATCATCTCCTCTAACCCTCGCCTCATAGACATCCTCCTCTTCAGCCATAAACTACTGGACATCATCTCCTCTAGCCATAGCTTCAAGACATCATCTCCTCTAGCATGGCCTCCCTGGTATTGTCTCACTCTATTGGCAACTCTTCTCATGGACATCATAACCATGACTCACCTATGGACATCACATCTCCTCTAACCATAACTAAAGACATCATCTCCTCTAGCCATAACAAGCTCATCTATCTCAACGCAATAAGGACATCCATCTCCTCTAAGCCATGACTAAAGTCATCTCCTCTGACCATGGCCTCCCTAGTTACGTCATTCTCCCTCATAGCCATAAACTCAAAGACGTCATCTCTCTAAATATGGCATCACCATGGGCCTGTTCTCATTAACTACAGCTGAACCCTCCCTATAGACATCATCTCCCTAACCATAACTAAAGACATCATCTCCTCTAACCAATCTTTAAAGACATCATTCTCTTCTAACCATAACTAAAGACATCATTCTCTAACCATAACTATAGACATCATCTCCTATAACCATAACTAAAGACATCATCCCTAACCATAACTATAGACATCATCTCCTCTAACCATAACTAAAGACATCATCTCTCTAACCATAACTATAGACATCATCTTCTAACCATACCAGCATCATCTCCTCTAACCATAACTAAAGACCAATCAATCTCATCTAACCACATAGCCTCCCATCATCTCCATCTAACCATAACTAAAGACATCATTCCTCTAACCATAACTAAAGACATCCTCCTGGATCTCTCTCTAACCATAACCATCTCCCTCAACCCATAAATACATCATCTCCTCTAACCATAACTAAAGACATCATCTCTCTAACCATAACATAGACATCATCTCCTCCCTATAGACATCATCTCCTCTAACCATAACTAAAGACATCATCTCTCTAACATCATAACCCTCCCTATAGACATCATCTCCTAACCATAACCATAACCCTCCCTAAGACATCATCTCCTCTAACCATAACTAAAGACATCATCTCCTCTAACCATAACTAAAGACATCATCTCCTCTAACCATAACTATAGACATCATCTCCTCTAACCATAACTAAAGACATCATCTCCTCTAACCATAACTCTAGACATCATCTCCTCTAACCCATATACCCTCCCTATAGACATCATCTCCTCTAACCATAACTAAAGACATCATCTCTCTAACCATAACTAAAGACATCATCTCCTTCTAACCATAACTAAAGACATCATCTCCTCTAACCATAACCCTCCCTAAATACATCATCTCAACTAACCATAACTAAAGACATCATCTCTCTCCCTAAACATAACTCCTCTAACCCCATAGCCCTCCTAGACATCATCTCCTCGCAACCCTCCTATAGACATCATCTCCTAACCATAACCCTCTAAAGACATCATCTCTCTAACCATAACAAAAGACATCATCTCCTCTAACCATAACTATAGACATCATCTCCTCTAACCATAGCCTCCCTAAAGACATAACCATAACCCTCCTAAGACATCATCTCTCTAACCATCTAAAGACATCTCCTCTACTATAGACATCATCTCCTCTAGCCAGCACTAAAGACATCATCTCCTCTAACCATAACTAAAGACATCATCTCCTCTAACCATAACCTCATCTCCTCTAGCCATAACTAAGACATCATCTCCTCTAACCATAACTAAAGACATCATCTCCTCTAACCCTCCCTATAGACATCATCTCCTATAACCATAACTATAGACATCATCTCCTCTAACCATAACTATAGACATCATCTCCTCTAACCATAACTAAAGACATCATCTCCTCTAACCATAACTAAAGACATCATCTCCTCTAACCATAACTAAGACATCATCTCCTCTAACCATAACCCTCCCTAAAGGACATCATCTCCTCTAACCATAACTAAAGACATCATCTCCTCTAACCATAACCCTCCCTATAGACATCATCTCCTCTAACCATAACTAAAGACATCATCTCCTCCTCTAACCATAACTAAAGACATCATCTCCTCTAACCATAACTAAAGACATCATCTCCTCTAACCACCATCATCTCCTCTAACCTAACTAAGACATCATCTCCTCTAACCATAACTAAAGACATCATCTCCTCTAACCATAACTAAAGACATCATCTCCTCTAACCATAACTATAGACATCATCTCCTCTAACCATAACTAAAGACATCATCTCCTCTAACCATAACTATAGACATCATCTCCTCTAACCCATAACTATAGACATCATCTCCTCTAACCATAACTATAGACATCATCTCCTCTAACCATAACTAAGACATCATCTCCTCTAACCATAACTAAAGACATCATCTCCTCTAACCATAACTAAGACATCATCTCCTCTAACCATAACTAAAGACATCATCTCCTCTAACCATAACTAAAGACATCATCTCCTCTAACCATAACCCTCCCTATAGACATCATCTCCTCTAACCATAACTAAAGACATCATCTCCTCTAACCATAACTAAAGACATCATCTCCTCTAACCCATAACTATCATCTCCTCTAACCATAACTAAAGACATCATCTCCTCTAACCATAACTAAAGACATCATCTCCTCTAACCATAACTAAAAGACATCATCTCCTCTAACCATAACTATAGACATCATCTCCTCTAACCATAACTAAAGACATCATCTCCTCTAACCATAACCCTCCCTATAGACATCATCTCCTCTAACCATAACTAAAAGACATCATCTCCTCCTAACCATAACTATAGACATCATCTCCTCTAACCATAACTAAAGACATCATCTCCTCTAACCATAACTATAGACATCATCTCCTATAACCATAACTAAGACATCATCTCCTCTAACCATAACTATAGACATCATCTCCTCTAACCATAACTATAGACATCATCTCCTCTAACCCTCCTATAGACATCATCTCCTCTAACCATAACTAAAGACATCATCTCCTCTAACCATAACTAAAGACATCATCTCCTCTAACCATAACTAAAGACATCATCTCCTCTAACCTCCTATAGACATCATCTCCTCTAACCATATAACCCTCCCTAAAGACATCATCTCCTCTAACCATAACTAAAGACATCATCTCCTCAACCATAGCCCTCCTAAAGACATCATCTCCTCTAACCATAACTAAAGACATCATCTCCTCTAACCATAACTAAAGACATCATCTCCTCTAACCATAACTATAGACATCATCTCCTCTAACCATAACTAAAGACACCCTCTAACCCCTATAGACATCATCTCCTCTAACCATAACTATAGACATCATCTCCTCTAATAGCCATCCCAAAGACATCATCTCCTCTATAGCCATAACTATAGACATCATCTCCTCTAACCATAACTATAAGACATCATCTCCTCTAACCATAACTAAAGACATCATCTCCTCTAACCATAACCTCCCTATAGACATCATCTCCTCTAACCCTCCCTATAGACATCATCTCCTCTAACCCATAACCCCCTATAGACATCATCTCCTCTAACCCTCCTATATCATCTATCCCTCTAACCATAGCTAAGACATCATCTCATCTAACCTAACATAATCTCCTCTAATAGCCCTAAAGACATCATCTCCTCTAACCATAACTAAGACATCATCTCCTCTAGCCCTCCAGACATCATCTCCTCTAAAGACATCATCTCCTCTAACCATAAACTATAGACATCATCTCCTCTAACCATAACCCTCCCTATAGACATCATCTCCTCTAACCACAACTAAAGACATCATCTCCTCTAACCATAACTAGACATCATCTCCTCTAACCATAACTAAAAGACATCATCTCCTCTAACCATAACTATAGACATCATCTCCTCTAACCATAACTAAAGACATCATCTCCTCTAACCATAACCCTCCCTATAGACATCATCTCCTCTAACCATAACTAAAGACATCATCTCCTCTAACCATAACTATAGACATCATCTCCTCTAACCATAACTAAAGAGACATCATCTCCTCTAACCATAACTAAAGACATCATCTCCTCCTAAAGACATCATCTCCTCTAACCATAACTAAAGACATCATCTCCTCTTGCTCCTAACCATCTCCTCTAACCTATAGACATCATCTCCTCTAACCATAACTAAAGACATCATCTCCTCCTAACCATAACCCTCCCTATAGACATCATCTCCTCTAACCATAACTAAAGACATCATCTCCTCTAACCATAACTAAAGACATCATCTCCTCTAACCATAACTAAAGACATCATCTCCTCTAACCATAACTAAAGACATCATCTCCTCTAACCATAACTAAAGACATCATCTCCTCTAACCCTCCCTAAGACATCATCTCCTCTAACCATAACTATAGACATCATCTCCTCTAACCATAACTAAAGACATCATCTCCTCTAACCATAAAGACATCATCTCCTAACCATAAAAGACATCATCTCCTCTAACCATAACTAAAGACATCATCTCCTCTAACCATAACATCATCTCCTCTAAATAGACATCATCTCCTCTAACCATAACTAAAGACATCATCTCCTCTAACCATAACCCTCCCTATAGACATCATCTCCTCTAACCATAACTAAAGACACCATCTCCTCTAACCATAACTATAGACATCATCTCTCTAACCATAACTAAAGACATCATCTCCTCTAACCATAACTAAAGACATCATCTCCTCCTAACCATAACTAAAGACATCATCTCCTCTAACCATAACTAAAGACATCATCTCCTCTAACCATAACATGTCTCTATAGACATCATCTCCTCTAACCATAATAACTATAGACATCATCTCCTCTAACCATAACTAAAGACATCATCTCTAGCCTAACCATAACTAAAGACATCATCTCCTCCTCTAACCATAACTAAAGACATCATCTCCTCTAACCATAACCCTCCCTATAGACATCATCTCCTCTAACCATAATCTCCTCTAACCATAACTAAAGACATCATCTCCTCTAACCATAACTAAAGACATCATCTCCTCTAACCTATAACATCAAAGATCTCCTCTAACCATAATAGACATCATCTCCTCTAACCATAACCCTCTAACCTAATAGACATCATCTCCTCTAACCATAACTAAAGACATCATCTCCTCTAACCATAACTAAAGACATCATCTCCTCTAACCATAACTAATAGACATCATCTCCTATAACCATAACTATAGACATCATCTCCTCTAACCATAACTAAAGACATCATCTCCTATAACCATAACTAAAGACATCATCTCCTCTAACCATAACTAAAGACATCATCTCCTCTCCATAACTATAGACATCATCTCCTCTAACCATAACTATAGACATCATCTCCTCTAACCATAACTAAAGACATCATCTCCTCTAACCATAACTATAGACATCATCTCCTCTAACCATAACCTCCCTAAGACATCATCTCCTCTAACCATAACTATAGACATCATCTCCTCTAACCATAACTAAAGACATCATCTCCTCTAACCACTAACCCTCCCTATAGACATCATCTCCTCTAACCATAACCCTCCCTATAGACATCATCTCCTCTAACATAACTAAACATCATCTCCCTAACCATAACTAGACATCATCTCCTCTAACCATAACTAAAGACATCATCTCCTATAACCATAACTAAAGACATCATCTCCTCTAACCATAACTAAAGACATCATCTCCTCTAACCATAACTAAGACATCATCTCCTCTAACCATAACTAAAGACATCATCTCCTCTAACCATCCCTAAAGACATCATCTCCTCTAACCATAACTAAAGACATCATCTCCTCTAACCATAACTAAAGACATCATCTCCTCTAACCATAACTAAAGACATCATCTCTCTAACCATAACTAAAGACATCATCTCCTCTAACCATAACTAAAAGACATCATCTCCTCTAACCCTCCCTATAGACATCATCTCCTCTAACCATAACCCTATAGACTATAGACATCATCTCCTCTAACCATAACTAAAGACATCATCTCCTCTAACCATAACTAAAGACATCATCTCTCTAACCATAACCTCCCTAAAGACATCATCTCCTCTAACCATAACCCTCCCTAAATACATCATCTCCTCTAACCATAACTAAAGACATCATCTCCTCTAACCATAACTATAGACATCATCTCCTCTAACCATAACTAAAGACATCATCTCCTCTAACCATAATCATCTCCTCTAACCATAAAGACATCATCTCCTCTAACCATAACTAAAGACATCATCTCTCTAACCCTCCCTAAAGACATCATCTCCTCTAACCATAACTATAGACATCATCTCCTCTAACCATAACTATAGACATCATCTCCTCTAACCATAACTAAAGACATCATCTCCTCTAACCATAACTATAGACATCATCTCCTCTAACCATAACTAAAGACATCATCTCCTCTAACCATAACTAAAGACATCATCTCCTCTAACCATAACTAAAGACATCATCTCCTCTAACCATAACCCTCCCTATAGACATCATCTCCTCTAACCATAACATAACCCTCCTCTAACCCTAAAGACATCATCTCCTCTAACCATAACCCTCCCTAAAGACATCATCTCCTCTAACCATAACTAAAGACATCATCTCCTCTAACCATAACTAAAGACATCATCTCCTCTAACCATAACTAAAGACATCATCTCTCTAACCATAACTATAGACATCATAACCATAACTAAAGACATCATCTCCTCTAACCATAACTATAGACATCATCTCCTCTAACCATAACTAAAGACATCATCTCCTCTAACCATAACTATAGACATCATCTCCTCTAACCATAACTAAAGACATCATCTCCTCTAACCATAACTAAAGACATCATCTCCTCTAACCATAACCCTCCCTATAGACATCATCTCCTCTAACCATAACTAAAGACATCATCTCCTCTAACCATAACTAAAGACATCATCTCCTCTAACCATAATCTCCTCTAACCTACTAAAGACATCATCTCCTCTAACCATAACTAAAGACATCATCTCCTCTAACCATAACTAAAGACATCATCTCCTCTAACCCTCATAACTAAAGACATCATCTCCTCTAACCATAACTAAAGACATCATCTCCTCTAACCATAACTAAAGACATCATCTCCTCTAACCATAACTATAGACATCATCTCCTCTAACCATAACTAAAGACATCATCTCCTCTAACCATAACTAAAGACATCATCTCCTCTAACCATAACTAAAGACATCATCTCCTCTAACCATAACTAAAGACATCATCTCCTCTAACCATAACTAAAGACATCATCTCCTCTAACCATAACCCTAAAGACATCATCTCCTCTAACCCTCCCTATAGACATCATCTCCTCTAACCATAACTAAAGACATCATCTCCTCTAACCATAACTAAAGACATCATCTCCTCTAACCATAACTAAAGACATCATCTCCTCTAACCTCCCTATAGACATCATCTCCTCTAACCCTCCCTATAGACATCATCTCCTCCCCTAAGACATCATCTCCTCCCATAACCCTCCTATAGACATCATCTCCTCTAACCATCCCTAAAGACATCATCTCCTCTAACCCTAACTATAGACATCATCTCTCTCTAACCCTCCCTCTAGACATCATCTCCTCTAACCATAACTAAAGACATCATCTCCTCTAAACATAACTCCCTAAAGACATCATCTCCTCTAACCAAAGACATCATCTCCTCTAACCATAACTAAAGACATCATCTCCTCTAACCTAACCTATAGACAATCTCCTCTAACCTATAGACATCATCTCCTCTAACCATAACTAAAGACATCATCTCATCTCTAACCCATCCCTCCTAGACATCATCTCCTCTAACCCTCCCTATAGACATCATCTCCTCTAACCCTCCCTATAGACATCATCTCCTCTAACCCTCCCTATAGACATCATCTCCTCTAACCCTCCCTATAGACATCATCTCCTCTAACCTCCTCCCTATAGACATCATCTCCTCTAACCCTCCCTATAGACATCATCTCCTCTAACCATCCCTAAAGACATCATCTCTCTCTAACATAACCTCCCTATAGACATCATCTCCTCTAACCCTCCATAACTAGACATCATCTCCTCTAACCCTCCCTATAGACATCATCTCCTCTAACCATAACTAAAGACATCATCTCCTCTAACCATAACTAAAGACATCATCTCCTCTAACCATAGACATCATCTCCTCTAAAGATCAATCTAAAGACATCATCTCTCTAACCATAACTAAAAGACATCATCTCCTCTAACCATAACTAAAGACATCATCTCCTCTAACCATAACTAAAGACATCATCTCCTCTAACCATAACTAAAGACATCATCTCCTCTAACCATAACTAAAGACATCATCTCCTCTAACCATAACTAAAGACATCATCTCCTCTAACCATAACTAAAGACATCATCTCCTCTAACCATAACTAAAGACATCATCTCCTCTAACCATAACTAAAGACATCATCTCCTCTAACCATAACTAAAGACATCATCTCCTCTAACCATAACTAAAGACATCATCTCCTCTAACCATAACTAAAGACATCATCCTCTAACCATAACTAAAGACATCATCTCCTCTAACCATAACTAAAGACATCATCTCCTCTAACCCTAACTAAAGACATCATCTCTCCTAACTAATCTCCTCCCTAACTAAAGACATCATCTCCTCTAACCTAAAGACATCATCTCCCTATAGACATCATCTCCTCTAACCATAACTAAAGACATCATCTCCTCTAACCATAACTAAAGACATCATCTCCTCTAACCATAACTAAAGACATCATCTCCTCTAACCATAACTAAAGACATCATCTCTCTAACCATAACTAAAGACATCATCTCCCTCTAACCATAACTAAAGACATCATCTCCTCTAACCATAACTAAAGACATCATCTCCCTCTAACCATAACTAAAGACATCATCTCCTCTAACCATAACCTCCCTAAAGACATCATCTCCTCTAACCATAACTAAAGACATCATCTCCTCTAACCATAACCCTCCCTATAGACATCATCTCCTCTAACCATAACTAAAGACATCATCTCCTCTAACCATAACTAAAGACATCATCTCCTCTAACCATAACCCTCCCTATAGACATCATCTCTCTAACCATAACTAAAGACATCATCTCCTCTAACCATAACTATAGACATCATCTCCTCTAACCATAACCCTCCTATAGACATCATCTCCTCTAACCATAACTAAAGACATCATCTCCTCTAACCATAACTAAAGACATCATCTCCTCTAACCATAACTATAGACATCATCTCCTCTAACCATAACCCTCCCATAACTAAAGACATCATCTCCATAACTAAAGACCATAACCATCCCTATAGACATCATCTCCTCTAACCATAACTAAAGATATATCTCCTCTAACCATAACCTCCCTAAAGACATCATCTCCTCTACCATAACTAAAGACATCATCTCTAACCATAACCCTCCCTATAGACATCATCTCCTCTAACCATAACTAAAGACATCATCTCCTCTAACCATAACTAAAGACATCATCTCCTCTAACCATAACCCTCCTATAGACATCATCTCCTCTAACCATAATCCCTCCCTATAGACATCATCTCCTCTAACCATAACCCTCCCTATAGACATCATCTCCTCTAACCATAACCCTCCCTATAGACATCATCTCCTAACTAGACATCATCTCCTCTAACCCTCCCCTATAGACATCATCTCCTCTAACCATAACCCTCCTATAGACATCATCTCCTCTAACCATAACCCTCCCTATAGACATCATCTCCTCTAACCATAACTAAAGACATCATCTCCTCTAACCATAACTAAAGACATCATCTCCTCTAACCATAACTAAAGACATCATCTCCTCTAACCATAACTAAAGACATCATCTCCTCTAACCATAACTAAAGACATCATCTCCTCTAACCATAACCTCCCTAAAGACATCATCTCCTCTAACCATAACTAAAGACATCATCTCCTCTAACCCTAACTAAAGACATCATCTCCTCTAACCATAACTAAAGACATCATCTCCTCTAACCATAACTAAAGACATCATCTCCTCTAACCATAACTAAAGACATCATCTCTCTAACCATAACTAAAGACATCATCTCCTCTAACCATAACTAAAGACATCATCTCCTCTAACCATAACTAAAGACATCATCTCCTCTAACCATAACTAAAGACATCATCTCCTCTAACCATAACTAAAGACATCATCTCCTCTAACCATAACTATAGACATCATCTCCTCTAACCATAACTAAGACATCATCTCCTCTAACCATAACTAAAGATATCATCTCCTCTAACCATAACTAAAGACATAATCTCCTCTAACCATAACTAAAGACATCATCTCCTCTAACCATAACTAAAGACATCATCCTCTAACCATAACTAAAGACATCATCTCCTCTAACCATAACTATAGACATCATCTCCTCTAACCATAACTATAGACATCATCTCCTCTAACCATAACTATAGACATCATCTCCTCTAACCATAACCCTCCCTAAAGACATCATCTCCTCTAACCATAACCCTAAAGACATCATCTCCTCTCTAACCATAACCCTCCCTATAGACATCATCTCCTCTAACCATAACTAAAGACATCATCTCCTCTAACCATAACCTAGACATCATCTCCTCTAACCATAACCCTCCCCTATAGACATCATCTCCTCTAACCATAACCCTCCCTATAGACATCATCTCCTCTAACCATAACCCTCCCTAATAGACATCATCTCCTCTAACCATAACCCTCCCTAAAGACATCATCTCCTCTAACCATAACCCTCCCTAAAGACATCATCTCCTCTAACCATAACTAAAGACATCATCTCCTCTAGACATCATCTCCTCTAACCATCATCATCTCTAACCATAACTAAGACATCATCTCCTCTAACCATAACTAAAGACATCATCTCCTCTAACCATAACTAAAGACATCATCTCCTCTAACCATAACTAAAGACATCATCTCCTCTAACCATAACTAAAGACATCATCTCCTCTAACCATAATAAAGACATCATCTCCTCTAACCATAACTAAAGACATCATCTCCTCTAACCATAACTAAAGACATCATCTCCTCTAACCATAACTAAAGATATAATATCCTCTAACCCTAAAGACATCATCTCCTCTAACCATAACTAAAGACATCATCTCCTCTAACCATAACTAAAGACATCATCTCCTCTAAATAACTAAAGACATAATCTCCTCTAACCATAACTAAAGACATCATCTCCTCTAACCATAACTAAAGACATCATCTCCTCTAACCATAACTAAAGACATCATCTCCTCTAACCATAACTAAAGACATCATCTCCTCTAACCATAACTAAAGACATCATCTCCTCTAACCATAACTAAAGACATCATCTCCTCTAACCATAACTAAAGACATCATCTCCTCTAACCATAACTAAAGACATCATCTCCTCTAACCATAACTAAAGATATCATCTCCTCTAACCATAACTAAAGACATCATCTCCTCTAACCATAACTAAAGACATCATCTCCTCTAACCATAACTAAAGACATCATCTCCTCTAACCATAACTAAAGACATCATCTCCTCTAACCATAACTAAAGACATCATCTCCTCTAACCATAACTAAAGACATCATCTCCTCTAACCATAACTAAAGACATCATCTCCTCTAACCATAACTAAAGACATCATCTCCTCTAACCATAACTAAAGACATCATCTCCTCTAACCATAACTAAAGACATCATCTCCTCTAACCATAACTAAAGACATCATCTCCTCTAACCATAACTAAAGACATCATCTCCTCTAACCATAACTAAAGACATCATCTCCTCTAACCATAACTAAAGACATCATCTCCTCTAACCATAACTAAAGACATCATCTCCTCTAACCATAACTAAAGATATAATATCCTCTAACCATAACTAAAGACATCATCTCCTCTAACCATAACTAAAGACATCATCTCCTCTAACCATAACTAAAGACATCATCTCCTCTAACCATAACTAAAGACATCATCTCCTCTAACCATAACTAAAGACATCATCTCCTCTAACCATAACTAAAGACATCATCTCCTCTAACCATAACTAAAGACATCATCTCCTCTAACCATAACTAAAGACATCATCTCCTCTAACCATAACTAAAGACATCATATCCCTAACCATAACTAAAGACATCATCTCTCTCATCTCCTCTAACCATAACTAAAGACATCATCTCCTCTAACCATAACCCTCCCTATAGACATCATCTCCCTCTAACCATAACTAAAGACATCATCTCCTCTAACCATAACTAAAGATATAATATCCTCTAACCATAACTAAAGACATCATCTCCTCTAACCATAACTAAAGACATCATCTCCTCTAACCATAACTATAGACATCATCTCCTCTAACCATAACCCTCCCTATAGACATCATCTCCTCTAACCATAACCCTCCCTATAGACATAATCTCCTATAACCATAACCCTCCCTAAAGACATCATCTCCTCTTACCATAACTAAAGACATCATCTCCTCTAACCATAACCCTCCCTATAGACATCATCTCCTCTAACCATAACTAAAGACATCATCTCCTCTAACCATAACTAAAGACATCATCTCCTCTAACCATAACCCTCCCTATAGACATCATCTCCTCTAACCATAACCCTCCCTATAGACATCATCTCCTCTAACCATAACCCTCCCTATAGACATCATCTCCTCTAACCATAAATAGACATCATCTCCTCTAACCATAACTATAGACATCATCTCCTCTAACCATAACCCTCCCTATAGACATCATCTCCTCTAACCATAACTATAGACATCATCTCCTCTAACCATAACTAAAGACATCATCTCCTCTAACCATAACTATAGACATCATCTCCTCTAACCATAACCCTAAAGACATCATCTCCTCTAACCATAACTAAAGACATCATCTCCTCTAACCATAACTAAAGACATCATCTCCTCTAACCATAACTAAAGACATCATCTCCTCTAACCATAACTAAAGACATCATCTCCTCTAACCATAACTAAAGACATAATATCCTCTAACCATAACTAAAGACATCATCTCTCTAACCATAACTAAAGACATCATCTCCTCTAACCATAACTAAAGATATAATATCCTCTAACCATAACTAAAGACATCATCTCCTCTAACCATAACTAAAGACATCATCTCCTCTAACCATAACTAAAGACATCATCTCCTCTAACCATAACTAAAGACATCATCTCCTCTAACCATAACTAAAGACATCATCTCCTCTAACCATAACTATAGACATCATCTCCTCTAACCATAACTAAAGATATAATATCCTCTAACCATAACTAAAGACATCATCTCCTCTAACCATAACTAAAGATATAATATCCTCTAACCATAACTAAAGACATCATCTCCTCTAACCATAACTAAAGATATAATATCCTCTAACCATAACCCTCCCTATAGACATCATCTCCCTCTAACCATAACTAAAGACATCATCTCCTCTAACCATAACTAAAGACATCATCTCCTCTAACCATAACTAAAGACATCATCTCCTCTAACCATAACTAAATACATCATCTCCTCTAACCATAACTAAAGACATCATCTCCTCTAACCACAACTAAAGGGGTCTCCTCTAACCATAACTAAAGACAGATTCTCTAACCATAACTAAAGACATCTCCTCTAACCATAACTAAAGATATAATATTCTAACCATAACTAAAGACATCATATCCTCTAACCATAACTAAAGACATCATCTCCTCTAACCATAACTAAAGATATAATATCCTCTAACCATAACTAAAGACATCATCTCTCTAACCATAACTAAAGACATCATCTGGGGTTAACCATAACTAAAGACATCATCTCCTCTAACCATAACTAAAGACATCATCTCCTCTAACATAACTAAAGACATCATCTCCTCTAACCATAACTATAGACATCATCTCCTCTAACCATAACTAAAGATATAATATCCTCTAACCATAACTAAAGACATCATCTCCTCTAACCATAACTAAAGATATAATATCCTCTAACCATAACTAAAGACATCATCTCCTCTAACCATAACTAAAGATATAATATCTCTAACCATAACCCTCCTATAGACATCATCTCCTCTAACCATAACCCTCTCTAAAAACATCATCAAGTGGTCTGCCCGCTTTTCCCCAAGATGTGCAACACTGTCTGAAATGAACCTACAGGCCTACAGTACAACCTGTTGATGGCGAAACTATGGCAGATTCTTCCGTCAGAAAATGATATGTGATTGTTTGGATGGCATAAGATCGTCATATCCCATGTTGTTTCTATCCCGTGTGAACGGTTCGCGTAGTCAATATCCCCGAGGCGCACTTCTTCTATTCATGTGATTATAATTGACGCAACCTCGTGGAGTTACATACCATTAACTACTGTAGCCAACTGTTAGACAAGCCAGGAACGAAAACAGACATCACCAACAGAACTTGTATGGAAGGAAAGAAAACCGACAGTAGATTATTCTACAGGCATGAACCCCCCCCCGTCTTACCTGAAATTTCTTGATGAGGTACATGGGGTTTGACAAGACTAAACCCTTTGGCAGTATATCCTTGTCTAACATCACTGCAGGTTTTCGCTTTAATATCTCCTCCACATGACAGGGCACTAACGATGGGGTTTTGCAAGGGGCACTAACATGGGGTTTCTCCACATTGTAGTCATCGGTAATAAATCCGCGTAAGTGAAATAAATCCCGTTATAGACGAGCCGAACGGCTGGTCAATCCATGAGGTGAAACTAGGGGTCTGCATGGGGTTTTCCGTCCGTGATTTTTACTTTCTCCCTGCTCGCTGCAGAATATCAAATGTTTATCAACCGAAAATCACAATTAACTTATTTCAATCCGTTCAGCTCATAGCAGAATCTCTCTCGTCCTTTCTCTCTCTCTGAACAAGAATCCGCCTTGAGTAAAACAGCCCGACGTCGTTCCGCTACATGAAGCAGCACCTTGAGTTTTCTCTGTTAATATAACTTGTGCCCTCGACCCCTACTAGATACAGCGCCTCTGTGTTTCTGTCAACGGGGGAAACTGGGGTTTTCCAGGGACGAGACTACACATGGGGTTTTTCTCACAGCCCAGTCAGGGCTCCACAGCACCCGGCAAAACACGGCACTGGACATGGGGCGGTTGCCTCTACCAAGTATCTAGGGGCGCATAACATGGGGTTTTCTCAAGACTAGGGGCACTAACATGGGGTTTTCTCAAGACTAGGGGCACTAACATGGGGTTTTCTCAAGACTAGGGGCACTAACATGGGGTTTTCTCAAGACTAGGGGCACTAACATGGGGTTTTCTCAAGGCTAGAGGCACTAACATGGGGTTTTCTCAAGACTAGGGGCACTAACATGGGGTTTTCTCAAGACTAGGGGCACTAACATGGGGTTTTCTCAAGACTAGGGGCACTAACATGGGGTTTTCTCAAGGCTAGGGGCACTAACATGGGGTTTTCTCAAGACTAGGGGCACTAACATGGGGTTTTCTCAAGACTAGGGGCACTAACATGGGGTTTTCTCAAGGCTAGGGGCACTAACATGGGGTTTCTCAAGGCTAGGGGCACTAACATGGGGTTTTCTCAAGACTATGGGGGGCACTAACATGGGGTTTTCTCAAGGCTAGGGGCACTAACATGGGGTTTTCTCAAGACTAGGGGCACTAACATGGGGTTTTCTCAAGGCTAGGGGCACTAACATGGGGTTTTCTCAAGGCTAGGGGCACTAACATGGGGTTTTCTCAAGACTAGGGGGGCACTAACATGGGGTTTTCTCAAGGCTAGGGGCACTAACATGGGGTTTTCTCAAGGCTAGGGGCACTAACATGGGGTTTTCTCAAGGCTAGGGGCACTAACATGGGGTTTTCTCAAGGCTAGGGGCACTAACATGGGGTTTTCTCAAGGCTAGGGGCACTAACATGGGGTTTTCTCAAGGCTAGGGGCACTAACATGGGGTTTTCTCAAGGCTAGGGGGCACTAACATGGGGTTTCTCAAGGCTAGGGGCACTAACATGGGGTTTTCTCTAGGGGCACTAACATGGGGTTTTCTCAAGGCTAGGGGCACTAACATGGGGTTTTCTCAAGGCTAGGGGCACTAACATGGGGTTTTCTCAAGGCTAGGGGCACTAACATGGGGTTTTCTCAAGGCTAGGGGGCACTAACATGGGGTTTTCTCAAGGCTAGGGGCACTAACATGGGGTTTTCTCAAGGCTAGGGGCACTAACATGGGGTTTTCTCAAGACTAGGGGCACTAACAGGCTGGGGCTGGGGTTTCTCAAGGACCTGGCAAGGCTTTCCATGGGGTTTTCTCAAGACTAGGGGCACTATCATGGGGTTTTCTCAAGGCTAGGGGCACTAACATGCAGGGTTTTCTAGGGGCACTAACATGGTTTCTCAAAGGGGCACTAACATGGGATCAAGGCTAGGGGCACTAACGTTACTGTGCAGCTGTATTCATCGACCTGGCCAAGGCTTTCCACTCTGGTTATTAAATGGATAAATAGAGGAATCCATTCTCCGCTTAATTAATTTATTCACAGGTAAATAGTAATATGCTCTAAACCGCTCTGATGACAATCACACTGTATTGCCCTGTCTCCAATCATCCACAAGGCTGGGAAAACCTATTTAATTAAATCAATTCATTTAGAAAATGTAAAAAAATAAATAATAATAATTACTATTAACGAACTAGCTACAGTGCAGGCTAACTCAAATGAGCTGCTAACTAGCTACAATGCAGGCTAACTCCAATGTGCTGCTAACTTGCTATGGTGCAGGCTAACTCAAATGAGCTGCTAACTTGCTACAGTGCAGGCTAACTTCAATGTGCTGCTAACTTGCTACAGTGCAGGCTAACTCAAATGAGCTGCTAACTAGCTACAGTGCAGGCTAACTCAAATGTGCTGCTAACTTGCTACAGTGCAGGCTAACTCAAATGAGCTGCTAACTTGCTACAGTGCAGGCTAACTCAAATGAGCTGCTAACTTGCTACAGTGCAGGCTAACTTCAATGTGCTGCTAACTTGCTACAGTGCAGGCTAACTCAAATGAGCTGCTAACTAGCTACAGTGCAGGCTAACTCAAAAGAGCTGCAAATGTAGCTCTAGCTAGCCAACTGTATATACTGTATAGATAGCTAGCTAGATGAATTAAATCTCACCTGAAACCTAACCTCATCATCTTGATGTATTTAAAAACACAAACTCCAAATGCATTTGTAGGTAGCTAGATAACAGCAAATGGAGGAGGGCGGAAGGACAGCAGCGGTCAAACAAGGGAGCGATTAGGTTATTGTGGATAGGGCAGGTACTGTTGTGTCGTTCCCTAGAGAGATAATACCAGCACGATAATCAGTGAACAGGCTGTTTGAAGAGTCACCAGGTGACGGAGCTGTTGAGGTTAGGGTGACAAATAGACACCCACAACCACCACCTACACGCTTAATGTAGAACAACTAGACACCCACAACCACCACCTACACGCTTAATGTAGAACAACTAGACACCCACCACCACCACCTACACGCTTAATGTAATGTAGAACAACTAGACACCCACAACCACCACCTACACGCTTAATGTAATGTAGAACAACTAGACACCCACAACCACCACCCACACACTTAATGTAATGTAGAACAACTAGACACCCACAACCACCACCCACACACTTAATGTAATGTAGAACAACTAGACACCCACAACCACCACCTACACGCTTAATGTAATGTAGAACAACTAGACACCCACAACCACCACCTACACGCTTAATGTAGAACAAGAACAACTAGACACCCACCACTAATGTAGAACACCACCCACAACCACCACTTAATGTAGAACAACTAGACACCCACAACCACCACCTACACGCTTAATGTAGAACAACTAGACACCCACAACCACCACCTACACGCTTAATGTAGAACAACTAGACACCCACAACCACCACCTACACGCTTAATGTAGAACAACTAGACACCCACAACCACCACCTACACACTTAATGTAGAACAACTAGACACCCACAACCACCACCTACACGCTTAATGTAATGTAGAACAACTAGACACCCACAACCACCACCCACACACTTAATGTAGAACAACTAGACACCCACCACCACCACCTACACGCTTAATGTAGAACAACTAGACACCCACAACCACCACCTACACGCTTAATGTAGAACAACTAGACACCCACCACCACCACCTACACGCTTAATGTAATGTAGAACAACTAGACACCCACAACCACCACCTACACGCTTAATGTAGAACAACTAGACACCCACAACCACCACCACACTTAATGTAGAACAACTAGACACCCACAACCACCACCTACACACTTAATGTAGAACAACTAGACACCCACAACCACCACCCACACGCTTAATGTAATGTAGAACAACTAGACACCCACCACCACCACCCACACGCTTAATGTAGAACAACTAGACACCCTACACGCAACCACCACCTACATTAATTAATGTAGAACAACTAGACACCCACCACCACCACCCACACGCTTAATGTAGAACAACTAGACACCCACAACCACCACCTACACGCTTAATTAATGTAGAACAACTAGACACCCACCACCACCACCCACACACTTAATGTAGAACAACTAGACACCCACAACCACCACCTACACACTTAATGTAATGTAGAACAACTAGACACCCACAACCACCACCCACACACTTAATGTAATGTAGAACAACTAGACACCCACACCACCACCCACACGCTTAATGTAGAACAACTAGACACCCACAACCACCACCTACACGCTTAATGTAATGTAGAACAACTAGACACCCACCACCACCACCTACACGCTTAATGTAATGTAGAACAACTAGACACCCACAACCACCACCTACACACTTAATGTAATGTAGAACAACTAGACACCCACCACCACCACCTACACGCTTAATGTAGAACAACTAGACACCCACCACCACCACCCACACACTTAATGTAGAACAACTAGACACCCACAACCACCACCTACACACTTAATGTAATGTAGAACAACTAGACACCCACAACCACCACCTACACACTTAATGTAGAACAACTAGACACCCACAACCACCACCTACACACTTAATGTAGAACAACTAGACACCCACAACCACCACCCACACACTTAATGTAATGTAGAACAACTAGACACCCACAACCACCACCCACACACTTAATGTAATGTAGAACAACTAGACACCCACAACCACCACCTACACACTTAATGTAATGTAGAACAACTAGACACCCACAACCACCACCTACACGCTTAATGTAGAACAACTAGACACCCACAACCACCACCCACACGCTTAATGTAGAACAACTAGACACCCACCACCACCACCCATACACTTAATGTAGAACAACTAGACACCCACAACCACCACCCACACACTTAATGTAGAACAACTAGACACCCACAACCACCACCTACACACTTAATGTAGAACAACTAGACACCCACAACCACCACCTACACACTTAATGTAGAACAACTAGACACCCACAACCACCACCCACACACTTAATGTAGAACAACTAGACACCCACAACCACCACCTACACACTTAATGTAGAACAACTAGACACCCACCACCACCACCCACACACTTAATGTAATGTAGAACAACTAGACACCCACAACCACCACCTACACGCTTAATGTAGAACAACTAGACACCCACAACCACCACCCACACGCTTAATGTAGAACAACTAGACACCCACAACCACCACCTACACGCTTAATGTAGAACAACTAGACACCCACAACCACCACCTACACGCTTAATGTAGAACAACTAGACACCCACAACCACCACCCACACGCTTAATGTAGAACAACTAGACACCCACAACCACCACCCACACGCTTAATGTAGAACAACTAGACACCCACAACCACCACCTACACGCTTAATGTAGAACAACTAGACACCCACAACCACCACCCACACACTTAATGTAGAACAACTAGACACCCACAACCACCACCTACACGCTTAATGTAATGTAGAACAACTAGACACCCACCACCACCACCCACACGCTTAATGTAGAACAACTAGACACCCACAACCACCACCTACACACTTAATGTAGAACAACTAGACACCCACAACCACCACCCACACGCTTAATGTAGAACAACTAGACACCCACAACCACCACCCACACGCTTAATGTAGAACAACTAGACACCCACAACCACCACCTACACGCTTAATGTAATGTAGAACAACTAGACACCCACAACCACCACCTACACGCTTAATGTAATGTAGAACAACTAGACACCCACAACCACCACCTACACGCTTAATGTAATGTAGAACAACTAGACACCCACAACCACCACCCACACGCTTCATTTAATCTTTATTTAACTAGGCAAGTCAGTTAAGTATATCGTTATTATTTACAATGACGGCCTACCCCCCCGGCCAAACCCGGACGACGCTGGGCCAATTGAGCGCTGCCTAATCGGACTCCCAATCACGGCCGGATGTGATTCAGCCTCCTGATTGATGGATGGTGTTGTGCAGTAAGCAGGCTCAGGTGTATAACTGTGGCTCCTTCCACCTTCAACGAATAGGCCAGAGGGCCGACCGTGGAGAATAACAAGACACTTCATTATTTCTGTTTCTATAACTACGCTGTATGGTTTGTCCTCGTGTGTCCGTTCAGGTTTTCAGCATCTGCAGCCACTTAGTGTGGACGCCAGGTGAGGCCACAGATCCCTGTTGAACACCGTCTCTACCTTATTTTCCCAATAACAGTCTCTCTCTCTCCTTCACTTCATCCCTCTCTCCTCTTCTCCCTAAAGATCCTCTAGGTTCTATCAGCTGTGTCGGTGAACCCCTCCCGTATCTGAACTGGCTACAAAGAGGGCAGAGCATGATCAAAGATGAGAGGTCACTTGGTGGGGTCAACGGGAAGTATTATTGAAGAGATGCAAACTAGAAATAGAGATGTAGTCGTCCCAGAGTTAATGATCCAAGGTCAGTTTTGCATTTCACCTCCTGATGATTCATTAATCATATGCTGTCTTCCCTCTGTTCTCATCTCTTTCCCTGTCTGTCTTCCCTGTCTGTCTTCCCTGTCTGTCATCCCTGTCTGTCTTCCCTGTCTGTCTCCTCTGTTCTCATCTCTTTCCCTGTCTGTCTTCCCTGTCTGTCTCCTCTGTTCTCATCTCTTTCCCTGTCTGTCTTCCCTGTCTGTCTCCTCTGTTCTCTGTCTTTCCCTGTCTGTTCTTCCCTGTCTGTCTTCCCTGTCTGTCTTCCTGTCTGTCTTCCCTGTCTGTCTGTCTCCTCTGTTCTAATCTCTTTCCCTGTCTGTCTTCCCTGTCTGTCTTCCCTGTCTGTCTCCTCTGTTCTCATCGCTTTCCCTGTCTGTCTTCCATGTCTGTCTTCCCTGTCTGTCTTCCCTGTCTGTCTCCTCTGTTCTCATCTCTTTCCCTGTCTGTCTTCCCTGTCTGTCTCCTCTGTTCTCATCGCTTTCCCTGTCTGTCTTCCCTGTCTGTCTTCCCTGTCTGTCTTCCCTGTCTGTCTCCTCTGTTCTCATCTCTTTTCCCTGTCTGTCTTCCCTGTCTGTCTCCCCTCCTCCTCTGCTCTCATCTCTTTCCCTGTCTGTCTTCCCTGTCTGTCTCCTCTGTTCTAATCTCTTTCCCTGTCTGTCTTCCCTGTCTGTCTCCTCTGTTCTAATCTCTTTCCCTGTCTGTCTTCCCTGTCTGTCTCCTCTGTTCTAATCTCTTTCCCTGTCTGTCTTCCCTGTCTGTCTCCTCTGTTCTCATCTCTTTCCCTGTCTGTCTTCCCTGTCTGTCTTCCCTGTCTGTCTCCTCTGTTCTCATCTCTTTCCCTGTCTGTCTTCCCTGTCTGTCTTCCCTGTCTGTCTCCTCTGTTCTCATCTCTTTCCCTGTCTGTCTTCCCTGTCTGTCTCCTCTGTTCTCATCTCTTTCCCTGTCTGTCTTCCCTGTCTGTCTTCCCTGTCTGTCTTCCCTGTCTGTCTCCTCTGTGCTCATCTCTTTCCCTGTCTGTCTTCCCTGTCTGTCTTCCCTGTCTGTCTTCCTGTCTGTCTTCCCTGTCTGTCTCCTCTGTTCTAATCTCTTTCCCTGTCTGTCTTCCCTGTCTGTCTTCCCTGTCTGTCTTCCCTGTCTGTCTTCCCTGTCTGTCTTCCCTGTCTGTCTTCCTGTCTGTCTCCTCTGTTAATCTCTTTCCCTGTCTGTCTTCCCTGTCTGTCTTTCTGTCTGTCTTCCCTGTCTGTCTCCTCTGTTCTCATCTCTTTCCCTGTCTGTCTTCCCTGTCTGTCTCCTCTGTTCTCATCTCTTCCCTGTCTGTCTTCCCTGTCTGTCTTCCCTGTCTGTCTTCCCTGTCTGTCTCCTCTGTTCTCATCTCTTTCCCTGTCTGTCTTCCCTGTCTGTCTTCCCTGTCTGTCTTCCCTGTCTGTCTCCCCTCCTCCTCTGTTCTCATCTCTTCCCTGTCTGTCTCCCCTCCTCCTCTGCTCTCATCTCTTTCCCTTTCTGTCTTCTTCCCTGTCTGTCTTCCCTGTCTGTCTCCCCTCCTCCTCTGTTCTCATCTCTTTCCCTGTCTGTCTCCCCTCCTCCTCTGTTCTCATCTCTTTCCCTGTCTGTCTTCCCTGTCTGTCTTCCCTGTCTGTCTCCCCTCCTCCTCTGTTCTCATCTCTTTCCCTGTCTGTCTCCCCTCCTCCTCTGTTCTCATCTCTTTCCCTGTCTGTCTCCTCCTCCTCTGTTCTCATCTCTTTCCCTGTCTGTCTTTGACACTCTCTCTCACACCTCTCTCCTGACCTCCTCTTTCTTCCTCTGTTGTTATAGTTCACACCAGATGTGCTTTGAAGTACAGATTGCACTTGTATCTACCGTACATTTGGAAAGTATTCAGACACTTAGACTTTTTCTGAGCAATCGGGGGAGAAGGGCCTTGGTCAGGGAGGTGACCTAGAACCCAATGGTCACTCTGACAGAGCTCCAGAGTTCCTCTATGGTGATGGGAGAAACTTCCAGAAGGACAACAATCTCTGCAGAACTCCACCAATCAGGCCTTTATGGTGAAGTGGCCACACAGAAGCCACTCGTCTGTAAAAGGCCCATCCGCTTGGAGTTTGCCAAAAGGACTCTCAGACCATGAGAAATAAGATTCTCTAGTCTGATGAAACCAAGATTGAACTCTTTGGCCTGATTGCCAAGCGTCACGTTTGGAAGAAACCTGGCACCATCCCTACGGTGAAGCATGGTGGTGGCAGCATCATGCTGTGGGGATGTTTTTCGGCAGCAGGGACTGGGAGACTAGTCAGGATCGAGGGAAAGATGAACGGAGCAGAGTACAGAGAGATCCTTGATGAAAACCCGCTCAGGACCTCAGACTGGGGCGATGGTTCACCTTCCAACAGGACAACGACCCTAAGCACACAGCCAAGACAACGCAGGATTGGCTTCGGGACAAGTTTCTGAATGTCCTTGAGTGGGCCAGCCAGAGCCCGGACTTGAACCTAATCAAAAATCTCTGGAGTGACCTGAAAATAGCTGTTCAACGATGCTCCCCATCCAACCTGACAGAGCTTGAGAAGAATGGGAGAAACTCCACAAATACAGGTGACAAGCTTGTAGCGTCATACCCAAGAAGACTCAAGGCTGTAATCGATGGCAGAGGTGCTTCTTCAGCAAGGGTCTGAATACTGAGTAAAGGGTCTTTTTTTAAATACATTTGCAAAGATTTCTAAAAACCCGTTTTTGCTTTGTCATTATGGGGTATTGTGATGTCATTATGGGGTATTGTGATGTCATTATGGGGTATTGTGATGTCATTATGGGGTATTGTGATGTCATTATGGGGTAATGAGATGTCATTATGGGGTATTGTGATGTCATTATGGGGTATTGAGATGTCATTATGGGGTATTGTGATGTCATTATGGGGTATTGTGATGTCATCATGGGGTATTGTGTGTAGATTGATGAGAGGGGAAAACTATTTAACCAATTTTAGAATAAGGCTGTAGAGAACAAGATAGAGAACATGATCAGTGAATATATTAAATGATCAGTGAATATATTAAATGATCAGTGAATATATTAAATGATCAGTGAATATATTAAATGATCAGTGAATATATTAAATGATCAGTGAATATATTAAATGATCAGTGAATATATTAAATGATCAGTGAATATATTAAATGATCAGTGAATATATTAAATGATCAGTGAATATAGTAAATGATCAGTGAATATATTAAATGTACATCATGTTTGAATATATTAGAACCTGGTTCCTCTGGTCTACCCAGTAGAGCCAGTAGTAGAACCTGTTCCTCTGGTCTACCCAGTACAGCCAGTAGTAGAACCTGGTTCCTCTGGTCTACCCAGTACAGCCAGTAGTAGAACCTGGTTCCTCTGGTCTACCCAGTACAGCCAGTAGTAGAACCTGGTTCCTCTGGTCTACCCAGTACAGCCAGTAGTAGAACCTGGTTCCTCTGGTCTACCCAGTACAGCCAGTAGTAGAACCTGGTTCCTCTCTACCCAGTACAGCCAGTAGTAGAACCTGGTTCCTCTGGTCTACCCAGTACAGCCAGTAGTAGAACCTGGTTCCTCTCTACCCAGTACAGCCAGTAGTAGAACCTGGTTCCTCTCTACCCAGTACAGCCAGTAGTAGAACCTGGTTCCTCTACCCAGTACAGCCAGTAGTAGAACCTGGTACCCAGTCCAGTAGTAGAACCTGGTTCCTCTCTACCCAGTACAGCCAGTAGTAGAACCTGGTTCCTCTGGTCTACCCAGTACAGCCAGTAGTAGAACCTGGTTCCTCTCTACCCAGTACAGCCAGTAGTAGAACCTGGTTCCTCTCTACCCAGTACAGCCAATAGTAGAACCTGGTTCCTCTCTACCCAGTACAGCCAGTAGTAGAACCTGGTTCCTCTGGTCTACCCAGTACAGCCAGTAGTAGAACCTGGTTCCTCTCTACCCAGTACAGCCAGTAGTAGAACCTGGTTCCTCTGGTCTACCCAGTACAGCCAGTAGTAGAACCTGATTCCTCTCTACCCAGTACAGCCAGTAGTAGAACCTGGTTCCTCTGGTCTACCCAGTACAGCCAGTAGTAGAACCTGGTTCCTCAGTCTACCCAGTACAGCCAGTAGAGGACTGGTAGAACCTGGTTCCTCTGGTCTACCCAGTACAGCCAGTAGAGGACTGGTCACCCCTCAGAACCTGGTTCCTCTGGTCTACCCAGTACAGCCAGTAGAGGACTGGTCACCCCTCAGAGCCTGGTTCCTCTCTACCCAGTACAGCCAGTAGAGGACTGGTCACCCCTCAGAACCTGGTTCCTCAGAACCTGGTTCCTCTCTACCCAGTACAGCCAGTAGAGGACTGGTCACCCCTCAGAACCTGGTTCCTCTCTACCCAGTACAGCCAGTAGAGGACTGGTCACCCTCAGACCTGGTTCCTCTGGTCTACCCAGTACAGCCAGAAGAGGACTGGTCAACCCTCAGAGCCTGGTTCCTCTGGTCTACCCAGTACAGCCAATAGAGGACTGGTCACCCCTCAGAGCCTGGTTCCTCTGGTCTACCCAGTACAGCCAGTAGAGGACTGGTCACCCCTCAGAGCCTGGTTCCTCTGGTCTACCCAGTACAGCCAGAAGAGGACTGGTCACCCCTCAGAGCCTGGTTCCCACCCAGTACAGCCAGTAGAGGACTGGTCACCCCTCAGAGCCTGGTTCCTCTGGTCTACCCAGTACAGCCAGAAGAGGACTGGTCAACCCTCAGAGCCTGGTTCCTCTGGTCTACCCAGTACAGCCAATAGAGGACTGGTCACCCCTCAGAGCCTGGTTCCTCTCTACCCAGTACAGCCAGTAGAGGACTGGTCACCCTCAGAGCCTGGTTCCTCTGGTCTACCCAGTACAGCCAGTAGAGGACTGGTCACCCCTCAGAGCCTGGTTCCTCTGGTCTACCCAGTACAGCCAGTAGAGGACTGGTCACCCCTCAGAGCCTGGTTCCTCTGGTCTACCCAGTACAGCCAGTAGAGGACTGGTCACCCCTCAGAGCCTGGTTCCTCTCTACCCAGTACAGCCAGTAGAGGACTGGTCACCCCTCAGAGCCTGGTTCCTACCCAGTACAGCCAGAAGAGGACTGGTCACCCCTCAGAGCCTGGTTCCTCTCACCCCAGCCATTAGAGGACTGGTCACCCCTCAGAGCCTGGTTCCTCTCTACCCAGTAGAGGACTGGTGGTTCCCCTACCCAGTAGAGGACCTCAGAGCCTGGTTCCTCTGGTCTACCCAGTACAGCCAGTAGAGGACTGGTCACCCCTCAGAGCCTGGTTCCTCTGGTCTACCCAGTACAGCCAGTAGAGGACTGGTCACCCTCAGAGCCTGGTTCCTCTCTACCCAGTACAGCCAGTAGAGGACTGGTCACCTCTCAGAGCCTGGTTCCTCTCTACCCAGTACAGCCAGTAGAGGACTGGTCACCCTCAGAGCCTGGTTCCTCTCTACCCAGTAGAGGACTGGCCCACCCAGAGTACAGCCAGTAGAGGACTGGTCACCCCTCAGCCTGGTTCCCTCAGAGCCTGGTTCCTCAGAGCCTGGTCTACCCAGTACAGCCAGTAGAGGACTGGTCACCCCTCAGAGCCTGGTTCCTCTCTACCCAGTACAGCCAGAAGAGGACTGGTCACCCCACATAGCCTGGTTCCTCTGGTCTACCCAGTACAGCCAGAAGAGGACTGGTCAACCCTCAGAGCCTGGTTCCTCTGGTCTACCCAGTACAGCCAATAGAGGACTGGTCACCCCTCAGAGCCTGGTTCCTCTCTACCCAGTACAGCCAGTAGAGGACTGGTCACCCCTCAGAGCCTGGTTCCTCTGGTCTACCCAGTACAGCCAGTAGAGGACTGGTCACCCCTCAGAGCCTGGTTCCTCTGGTCTACCCAGTACAGCCAGTAGAGGACTGGTCACCCTCAGAGCCTGGTTCCTCTGGTCTACCCAGTACAGCCAGTAGAGGACTGGTCACCCTCAGAGCCTGGTTCGTCTCTACCCAGTACAGCCAGTAGAGGACTGGCCCACCCTCAGAGCCTGGTTCGTCTCTACCCAGTACAGCCAGAAGAGGACTGGTCACCCCTCAGAGCCTGGTTCCTACCCAGTACAGCCATTAGAGGACTGGTCACCCCTCAGAGCCTGGTTCCTCTCTACCCAGTAGAGGACTGGCCCACCACTCAGAGCCTGGTTCCTCTCACCCAGTAGAGGACTGGTCACCACTCAGAGCCTGGTTCCTCTGGTCTACCCAGTACAGCCAGTAGAGGACTGGTCACCCCTCAGAGCCTGGTTCCTCTGGTCTACCCAGTACAGCCAGTAGAGGACTGGTCACCCCTCAGAGCCTGGTTCCTCTCTACCCAGTACAGCCAGTAGAGGACTGGTCACCTCTCAGAGCCTGGTTCCTCTCTACCCAGTACAGCCAGTAGAGAGGACTGGTCAGTAGAGGACTGGCCCACCACTCAGAGCCTGGTTCCTCTCTACCCAGTACAGCCAGTAGAGGACTGGTCACCCCTCAGAGCCTGGTTCCTCTCTACCCAGTACAGCCAGTAGAGGACTGGTCACCCCTCAGAGCCTGGTTCCTCTCTACCCAGTACAGCCAGTAGAGGACTGGTCACCCCTCAGAGCCTGGTTCCTCTCTACCCAGTACAGCCAGAAGAGGACTGGTCACCCCACATAGCCTGGTTCCTCTCTAGCTTTCTTCCTAGGTTCTGGCCTTTCTAGGGAGTTTTTCCTAGCCACTGTGCTTCTACACCTGCATTGCTTGCTGTTTGGGGTTATAGGCTGGGGATCTGTACAGCACTTTGATATATCAGCTGACCTAAGAAGGGCTTTATAAATACATTTAATAGTAAATATCCTATTACTATGCTTTTGCAAGTCACTGCCTTTCGGTTTAACAAAGCCCGCAGGTTTTATCAATATTTTATTAAATATAAACACTTTTCATATTTGAATAAGAATGCATGATGGGTAAAGAATATTTCCATATTTTCATGGAACAAATGGGATTCATTTCAGGCGCATAGGTCGCTTCTAGAGCTACAGCATGTCTGTTAAAATGTGATTAACATTGTCTCAATATTTGTCATGTCAATGATTTAAAAAAAATCATGTTTATCACTAATAATATTCAACTTTATCCCCCCAAATGCAGCATTAACCCCAAAGCTGCTCCAGGCATGGTTTATCCTGCTTCTAGTTACCTTCAGATCCCTGTAGCCTATGATTACAGCCCTAATGACAGGGTCTGACTCACAACCACAACGTGTACTGTGCACTACACCAAGACCGGAGAGAAGGTCAACCTTTAAAGCTACGATGACATTATTATTTTAAGGTCTACAAATTACATCAACATTTATATCTATAGAAGAGTTCTGCATTCACTACAGTTCAGAGTCAGGAAGACATTAAAACATGAACAGCATATTTAAAGATCTACAGATGAATATGCATTGAGAATCCTTGGTTGTTTCCACTACTCTACTACTCCACTACTCCACCACTCCACTACTCCACCACTCCACTACTCCACCACTACTCCACCACTCCACCACTCCACTACTCCACTACTCTACTCCACCACTACTCCACCACTCCACCACTCCACTACTCCACTACTCCACTACTCCACCACTCCACCACTCCACTACTCCACTACTCTACTCCACCACTACTCCACCACTCCACCACTCCACCACTCCACCACCCCACCACTCCACCACTCCACTACTCCACCACTCCACCACTCCACCACTCCACCACTCCACCACTCCACCACCCCACCACTCCACCACTCCACCACTCCACCACTCCACCACTCCACCACTCCACCACTCCACCACTCCACTACTCCACCACTCCACCACTCCACCACTCCACCACTCCACCACTCCACTACTCCACCACTCCACCACTCCACCACTCGACCACTCGACCACTCCACCACTCCACTACTCCACTACTCCACCACTCCACCACTCCACTACTCCACCACTCCACCACTCCACTACTCCACTACTCCACCACTCCACTACTCCACTACTCCACCACTCCACCACTCCACCATTCCACTACTCCACCACTCCACCACTCCACTACTCCACCACTCCACTACTCCACTACTCCACTACTCCACCACTCCACCACTCCACTACTCCACCACTCCACCACTCCACTACTCCACCACTCCACTACTCCACCACTCCACTACTCCACTACTCCACTACTCTACTCCACCACTACTCGACCACTCCACTACTCCACCACTCCACTACTCCACCACTCCACTACTCCACTACTCCACTACTCCACCACTCCACTACTCCACCACTCCACTACTCCACTACTCCACCACTCCACTACTCCACCACTACTCGACCACTCCACCACTACTCCTCCACCACTCCACCACTCCACCACTCCACCACTCCACAACTCGACCACTCGACCACTCCACTACTCCACTACTCTACCACTCCACCACTCCACCACTCCACCACTCCACTACTCCACCACTCGACCACTCCACCACTCCACAACTCGACCACTCGACCACTCCACTACTCCACCACTCCACCACTCCACAACTCGACCGCTCCACTACTCAACCGCTCCACTACTCCACCACTCCACTACTCCACTACTCCACAACTCGACCACTCGACCACTCTACTACTCCACTACTCCACAACTCGACCACTCCACCACTCCACCACTCCACTACTCCACAACTCGACCACTCGACCACTCTACTACTCCACAACTCCACCACTCCACTACTCCACTCCACCACTCCACCACTCGACCACTCCACTACTCCACTACTCGACCACTCCACTACTCCACTGCACCACTCCAACACTCCACTACTCCACTCCACCACTCCACAACTCGACCACTCCACTACTCCACTACTCGACCACTCCACTACTCCACTACTCCACTACTCCACTACTCCATAACTCCACCACTACTCGACCACTCAACTACTCCACATCTCCACCGCTCCACTACTCCACAACTCGACCGCTCCACTACTCCACTACTCTACTCCACCACTCCACCACTCCACCAATCCAGTACTCCACAACTCGAACACTCCACTACTCGACCACTCGACCACTCTACTACTCCACTACTCCACAACTCGACCACTCCACCACTCCACCACTCCACCACTCCACTACTCCACTACTCCACTACTTCACTACTCTACTCCACTACTCCACCACTCCACCACTCCACTACTCGACCACTCCACCACTCCACTACTCAACCACTCGACCACTCCACTACTCCACTACTCGACCACTCCACTACTCCACTACTCGACCACTCCACTACTCCACTACTCCACTACTCGACCACTCCACTACTCCACTACTCCACTACTGGACCACTCCACTACTCCACCACTCCACGACTCCACCACTCCACTACGCCACCACTCCACAACTTGACCACTCAACTACTCCACTACTCCACCACTCCACTACTCCACTACTCCACTACTCCACCACTCCACCACTCCACCACTCCACCACTCCACCACTCAACTACTCCAACACTCCACTACTCCACTCCACCACTCCACTACTCCAACACTCCACTACTCCACTACTCCACTACTCCACTACGCCACCACTCCACAACTTGACCACTCCACTACTCCACTACTCCACTACTCCACTTCTCGACCACTCCACTACTCCACTATTCCACCGACCGCTCAACAACTCCACTACTCCACTACTCGACCACTCCACTACTCCAATACTCGACCCTTCCACTACTCCACTACTCGACCACTCCACTACTCCACCACTCCACTACTCCACTGCACCACTCCAACACTCCACTACTCCACTCCACCACTCCACAACTCGACCACTCCACTACTCGACCACTCCACTACTCCACTACTCGACCACTCCACTACTCCACTACTGGACCACTCCACAATTCGACCACTCCACTACTCCACTACTCGACCACTCCACGACTCGACCACTCCACTACTCCACTACTGGACCACTCCACTACTCGACCACTCCACTACTCCACTACTCGACCACTCCACGACTCGACCACTCCACTACTCCACGACTCGACCACTCCACTACTCCATGACTCGACCACTCCACTACTCCACTACTGGACCACTCCACAATTCGACCACTCCACTACTCCACTACTCGACCACTCCACGACTCGACCACTCCACTTCTCCACTACTGGACCACTCCACTACTCGACCACTCCACTACTCCATTACTAGACCACTCCACGACTCGACCACTCCACTACTCCACCACTCCACTACTCCACTACTCCACTACTCGACCACTCCACTACTCCACTACTCTACTACTCGACCACTCCACCACTCCACTACTCCACTACTCGACCACTCCACTACTCAACCACTCCACTATTCAACCACTCCACTACTCAACCACTCCACTACTCCACTACTCTACCACTCCACCACTTCACTACTCGACCACTCCACTACTCCACTACTCTACCACTCCACCACTTCACTACTCGACCACTCCACTACTCCACTACTCGACTACTCCACTATTCCACCACTCCACGACTCGACCACTCCACTACTCCACCACTCCACTACTCCACTGCTCCACCACTCCACTACTCCACTACTGGACCACTCCAATACTCGACCACTCCACTACTCCACTACTCGACCACTCCACGACTCGACCACTCCACCACTCCACTACTCCACCACTCCACTACTCCACTACTCCACCACTCCACTACTCCACCACTCCACTACTCCACAACTCGACCACTCCACTACTCAACTACTCCACCACTCCACTACTCCACTCCACCACTACTCCACTCCACCACTCCAACACTCCACTACTCCACTCCACCACTCCACAACTCGACCACTCCACTATTCGACCACTCCACTCCACCACTCCACCACCACTCCACTACTCCACCACCACTCCACTACACACCTCCACTACTCCACCACTCTACTCCACCATTCCACCACTCCACTACTCCACCACTCCACTATTCCACCACAACACCACACCACACTCCACCACTCCACTACTCCACTACTCCACCACTCCACTACTCCACCACTCCACTACTCCACCACTCCACCACTCCACCACTCCACTACTCCACTACTCCACCACTCCACCATTCCACCACTCCACTACTCCACCACTCCACTATTCCACCACTCCACTACTCCACCACTCCACTACTCCACTACTCCACCACTCCACTACTCCACTACTCCACTACTCCACCACTCCACTATTCCACCACAGCACCACACCACACTCCACCACTCCACTACTCCACTACTCCACCACTCCACTACTCCACCATTCCACCACTCCACTACTCCACCACTCCACTATTCCACCACAACACCACACTCCACCACTCCACTACTCCACTACTCCACTACTCCACCACTCCACTACTCCACCACTCCAATACTCCACCACTCCACCATTAGACCACTCCAATACTCCACCACTCCACTACTCCACTCAACTACTCCACTACTCCTCCACTCCACCACTCCACTATTCCACCACTCCACCACTCCACTACTCCACCACTCCACCACTCCACCACTCCACTACTCCACTACTCCACTACTCCACTACTCCACTACTCTACCACTCCACTACTCCACCACTCCACCACTCCACTGCTCCACTACTCCTCCACTCCACCACTCCACTTTTCCACCACTCCACCAGTCCACCACTCCACTACTCCACTACTCCACTACTCCACTACCCCACTACTCCACTACCCCCCCACTCCACTCCACTACTCCACTACCCCACTACTCCACTCCACTACTCCACCACTCCACCACTCCACCACACTCCACTTCGCCACTCCACCACCCTCCACTCCACTTGTCCACCACTCCACCACTCCACTACACCACTCAGAGTATATAACAGTAGAGTATATAACAGTAATATAAGAGTATATAACAGTGGAGTATATAACAGTAGAGTATATAGTAGTAGAGTATATAACAGTAGAGTATATACCAGTTGAGTATTTAACAGTAGAGTATAAAACATTAATATAAGAGTATATAAAAGTAGTGTATATACCAGTAGAGTATATAACAGTAGAGTATATAACAGTAGAGTATATAACAGTAGTGTATATAACAGTAGAGCATATACCAGTAGAGCATATAAGATTATCTAACAGTAGAGTATATAACAGTAGAGTATATAACAGTAGTGTATATAACAGTAGTGTATATAACAGTAGAGTATATAGTAGTAGTGTATATAACAGTAGAGTATATACCAGTAGAGTATATAACAGTAGTGTATATAACAGTAGAGAATATAACAGTAGTGTATATAACAGTAGAGTATAAAACAGTAGTGTATATACCAGTAGAGTATATAAGAGTAGAGTATATAACAGTAGAGTATATAACAGTAGATATCAGTAATATAAGAGTATATACAAGTAGTGTATATATAACAGTAGATATCAGTAATATAAGAGTATAACAGTAGAGTATATACCAGTAGAGTATATACCAGTAGAGTATATAACAGTAGAGTATATAACAGTAGTGTATATACCAGTAGTGTATATACCAGTAGTGTATATAACAGTAGTGTATATAACAGTAGAGTATATAACAGTAGAGTATATAACAGTAGTGTATATATAACAGTAGAGTATATAACAGTAGAGTATATAACAGTATACCAGTAGTGTATATAACTGTAGAGTACAACAGTATATAACAGTAGAGTATATAACAGTAGAGTATATAACAGTAGTGTATATAACAGTAGTGTATATAACAGTAGTGTATATAACAGTAGAGTATATAACAGTAGAGTATATAACAGTAGTGTATATATAACAGTAGAGCATATACCAGTAGAGTATATAACAGTAGTGTATATAACAGTAGTGTATATACCAGTAGTGTATATAACAGTAGTGTATATAACAGTAGAGTATATAACAGTAGAGTATATAACAGTAGTGTATATATAACAGTAGAGCATATAACAGTAGAGTATATAACAGTAGTGTATATAACAGTAGAGTATATAACAGTAGAGTATATATAACAGTAGTGTATATAACAGTAGTGTATATAACAGTAGAGCATATAACAGTAGAGTATATAACAGTAGTGTATATAACAGTAGAGTATATAACAGTAGTGTATATAACAGTAGAGTATATAACAGTAGTGTATATAACAGTAGAGTATATAACAGTAGAGTATATACCAGTAATATATGAGTATATAGTAGTGTATATACCAGAGTATATAACATATATGAGTATATCAGTAGTATATAACAGTAGAGTATATAACAGTAGAGTATATAACAGTAGTGTATATAACAGTAGAGTATATAACAGTAGAGTATATACCAGTAATATATGAGTATATAACAGTAGAGTATATAACAGTAGTGTATATAACAGTAGTGTATATAACAGTAGTGTATATAACAGTAGAGTATATATAATTATTATTATATTATTATATAACAGTAGTGTATATAACAGTAGAGTATATAACAGTAGAGTATATATAACAGTAGAGTATATATGACAGTAGAGTATATACCAGTAGAGTATATAACAGTAGTGTATATACCAGTAGAGTATATAACAGTAGAGCATACAACAATAATATATGAGTATATAACAGTAGAGTATATAACAGTGGAGTATATACCAGTAGAGTATATAACAGTAGAGTATATACCAGTAGAGTATATAACAGTAGAGTATATAACAGTAGAGTATATAACAGTAGAGTATATAACAGTAGAGTATATACCAGTAGAGTATATAACAGTAGAGTATATAACAGTAGAGTATATACAGTAGAGTATATAACAGTAGAGTATATAACAGTAGAGTATATAACAGTGGAGTATATACCAGTAGAGTATATAACAGTAGAGTATATACCAGTAGAGTATATACCAGTAGAGTATATAACAGTAGAGTATATACTAATAGAGTATATAACAATAAAGTATATAACAGTAGAGTATATATAACAGTAGTGTATATAACAGTAGAGTATATAACAGTAGTGTGTATAACAGTAGTGTATATACCAGTAGAGTATATAACAGTGGAGTATATACCAGTAGAGTATATAACAGTGGAGTATATAACAGTAGAGTATATAACAGTAGAGTATATAACAGTAGTGTATATAACAGTAGAGTATATAACAGTAGAGTATATATAACAGTAGTGTATATAACAGTAGTGTATATAACAGTAGAGTATATAACAGTAGTGTGTATAACAGTAGAGTATATAACAGTAGAGTATATAACAGTAGAGTATATATAACAGTAGAGTATATATAACAGTAGTGTATATAACAGTAGTGTATATAACAGTAGAGTATATAACAGTAGTGTGTATAACAGTAGTGTATATAACAGTAGAGTATATAACAGTAGAGTATATATAACAGTAGAGTATATATAACAGTAGTGTATATAACAGTAGAGTATATAACAGTAGTGTGTATAACAGTAGTGTATATACCAGTAGAGTATATAACAGTGGAGTATATACCAGTAGAGTATATAACAGTGGAGTATATAACAGTAGAGTATATAACAGTAGAGTATATAACAGTAGTGTATATAACAGTAGAGTATATAACAGTAGAGTATATATAACAGTAGTGTATATAACAGTAGTGTATATAACAGTAGAGTATATAACAGTAGAGTATATATAACAGTAGTGTATATAACAGTAGTGTATATACCAGTAGAGTATATAACAGTAGTGTACATAACAGTAGTGTATATTTATTTATTTTACCTTTATTTAACCAGGCAAGTCAGTTAAGAACAAATTCTTATTTTCAATGACGGCCTAGGAACAGTGGGTTAACTGCCTGTTCAGGGGCAGAACGACAGATTTGTACCTTGTCAGCTCAGGGATTTGAACTTGCAACCTTCCGGTTACTAGTCCACCGCTCTAACCACTAGGCTACCCTGCTCTAGAACAGTAGAGTATATAACAGTAGAGTATATAACAGTAGAGTATATAACAGTAATGTAATTTGTTGAGTTGATGATATGTGCAGATTGGAGGGGGTCAACAAGGTGACTGGTGGTGCTGACCTTGATGACCTTTTCAAGAGATTTAACCCAGAGACAGGTCAGAGAGACAGGTCAGAGAGACAGGTCAGAGAGACAGGTCTGTAGTCATTTGATGCAGATGGATGAGAGATGTTTGGGATGGGTAGAGATGTTTGGGACGGGTAAAACAAGTGATATTTTTCTCCATAGAAATGTATCCTGGGACAGCTGTCAAGAGAGAGCAGAAGACACCTCTCAGCTGAGTTGAACGGTGCTTCAAGACACAACCACTTATGTTACCAGGCCTCGGGCTCTTTCGTGCTCCAGTGCTTTTGAACACTCATACGACTTCCTCATTGATGACAAGCGAGCTCTCAGTTGCCATGACATCCTCCTCCAGACAGGCCGGGGGAGCAGGGCCGCCCCCCTGCTTCAAAGCAGGTGAAGAACTTATTTAGTTCATTGGCTGTAGAGGCACACCCTCTCGTCCAGGAAGAGATAAATACGTTACCTACCTTTGAAGGGGGCGTTTTCCATATTCTTAATACCCAACCAGGCAGACAGAGAGTTTCCCAGTAATATCTGTTAAACCTTATCCTGTACTAGAGAGTCTCCCTGTAACATTATCTGTTAAACCTTATCCTGTACTGGAGAGTCTCCCTGTAACATTATCTGTTAAACCTTATCCTGTACTGGAGAGTCTCCCTGTAACATTATCTGTTAAACCTTATCCTGTACTGGAGAGTCTCCCTGTAACATTATCTGTTAAACCTTATCCTGTACTGGAGAGTCTCCCTGTAACATTATCTGTTAAACATGATCCTGTACTGGAGAGTCTGTCTGTAACATTATCTGTTAAACCTTATCCTGTACTGGAGAGTCTCCCTGTAACATTATCTGTTAAACCTTATCCTGTACTGGAGAGTCTCCCTGTAACATGATCTGTTAAACCTTATCCTGTACTGGAGAGTCTCCCTGTAACATTATCTGTTAAACATTATCCTGTACTGGAGAGTCTCCCTGTAACATGATCTGTTAAACCTTATCCTGTACTGGAGAGTCTCCCTGTAACATTATCTGTTAAACCTTATCCTGTACTGGAGAGTCTCCCTGTAACATTATCTGTTAAACCTTATCCTGTACTGGAGAGTCTCCCTGTAACATTATCTGTTAAACATTATCCTGTACTGGAGAGTCTCCCTGTAACATTATCTGTTAAACCTTATCCTGTACTGGAGAGTCTCCCTGTAACATTATCTGTTAAACCTTATCCTGTACTGGAGAGTCTCCCTGTAACATGATATGTTAAACCTTATCCTGTACTGGAGAGTCTCCCTGTAACATTATCTGTTAAACCTTATCCTGTACTGGAGAGTCTCCCTGTAACATTATCTGTTAAACATTATCCTGTACTGGAGAGTCTGTCTGTAACATTATCTGTTAAACATTATCCTGTACTGGAGAGTCTCCCTGTAACATTATCTGTTAAACCTTATCCTGTACTGGAGAGTCTCCCTGTAACATTATCTGTTAAACCTTATCCTGTACTGTAGAGTCTCCCTGTAACATTATCTGTTAAACCTTATCCTGTACTGGAGAGTCTCCCTGTAACATTATCTGTTAAACCTTATCCTGTACTGGAGAGTCTCCCTGTAACATTATCTGTTCAGCCCTATCTGGTGTAATAAAGACCAAACAGCCCTATCTGGTGTAATAAAGACCAAACAGCCCTATCTGGTGTAATAAAGACCAAACAGCCCTATCTGGTGTAATAAAGACCAAACAGCCCTATCTGGTGTAATAAAGACCAAACAGCCCTATCTGGTGTAATAAAGACCAAACAGCCCTATCTGGTGTAATAAAGACCAAACAGCCCTATCTGGTGTAATAAAGACCAAACAGCCCTATCTGGTGTAATAAAGACCAAACAGCCCTATCTGGTGTAATAAAGACCAAACAGCCCTATCTGGTGTAATAAAGACCAAACAGCCCTATCTGGTGTAATAAAGACCAAACAGCCCTATCTGGTGTAATAAAGACCAAACAGCCCTATCTGGTGTAATAAAGACCAAACAGCCCTATCTGGTGTAATAAAGACCAAACAGCCCTATCTGGTGTAATAAAGACCAAACAGCCCTATCTGGTGTAATAAAGACCAAACAGCCCTATCTGGTGTAATAAAGACCAAACAGCCCTATCTGGTGTAATAAAGACCAAACAGCCCTATCTGGTGTAATAAAGACCAAACAGCCCTATCTGGTGTAATAAAGACCAAACAGCCCTATCTGGTGTAATAAAGACCAAACAGCCCTATCTGGTGTAATAAAGACCAAACAGCCCTATCTGGTGTAATAAAGACCAAACAGCCCTATCTGGTGTAATAAAGACCAAACAGCCCTATCTGGTGTAATAAAGACCAAACAGCCCTATCTGGTGTAATAAAGACCAAACAGCCCTATCTGGTGTAATAAAGACCAAACAGCCCTATCTGGTGTAATAAAGACCAAACAGCCCTATCTGGTGTAATAAAGACCAAACAGCCCTATCTGGTGTAACAGACACAAAGACAGGAACAATCACCCACAAAACCCAACACCAAACAGGCTACCTAAATATGGTTCCCAATCAGAGACAATGACTAACACCTGCCTCTGATTGAGAACCATGTCAGGCCCAAACACAGAAACAGACAAACTAGACACACAACATAGAATGCCCACTCAGATCACACCCTGACCAAACAAAACATAGAAACAGACAAACTAGACATCCAACATAGAATGCCCACTCAGATCACACCCTGACCAAACAAAACATAGAAACAGACAAACTAGACATCCAACATAGAATGCCCACTCAGATCACACCCTAACCAAACAAAACATAGAAACAGACAAACTAGACATCCAACATAGAATGCCCACTCAGATCACACCCTGACCAAACAAAACATAGAAACAGACAAACTAGACATCCAACATAGAATGCCCACTCAGATCACACCCTGACCAAACAAAACATAGAAACAGACAAACTAGACACACAACATAGAATGCCCACTCAGATCACACCCTGACCAAACAAAACATAGAAACAGACAAACTAGATATCCAACATAGAATGCCCACTCAGATCACACCCTGACCAAACAAAACATAGAAACAGACAAACTAGACACACAACATAGAATGCCCACACAGATCACACCCTGACCAAACAAAACATAGAAACGTACAAAGCAAACTATGGTCAGGGTGTGACAGAGGAGCAGATGAGGTGACAGCTGGTAGGATGATAGATTTTCAATAACATAATAGTGTTTTTAAACTCTAGCTTGTCCTCAAAGTGGCTTGGTAATTTCTCCGTCTTCCTTTAGCTGGAAGGAAAACCTCACATTTCTGTGTCATTTAGACGTTATTCAGACTGACATTTTTCGAAGCAATTTGAACGGCCCTGTTGATCGCGTCTCTTTCACGGTTCATGGTCTTCCTGCTCTAAATGAGTGTCTTGATAAAACAACCTTTGTCCAATTATCCCTGAACCTTCTCTGTTTTCTGGAGGGTTGGTTGATTGACTCACAGAGAAACATGTCCCAAATGGCCTCCGATCTCCTATATACTGGAATAGGAGCCCGGTCTAAAGTAGTGTACTATATAGGGAACAGGGTATCACGTGGGACGTAAGCCTTTATTTAAACCAAGCAGACAGGAAGAGTCGTCCTCACACAGACATCAATTACATTGTATTCCAACTATCATCTCCTCACTTGACAAAGACGTTATAGATGACGGATAATGAACGGTATGGACAGACAGAGATAATGAACGGTATGGAGAGACAGAGATAATGAACGGTATGGACAGACAGGAGCTGAGAGATAATGAACAGTATGGACAGACAGAGATAATGAACGGTATGGACAGACAGAGATAATGAATGGTATGGACAGACAGAGATAATGAACGGTATGGACAGACAGAGATAATGAACGGTATGGAGAGACAGGAGCTGAGAGATAATGAACAGTATGGACAGACAGAGATAATGAACGGTATGGACAGACAGAGATAATGAACGGTATGGACAGACAGAGATAATGAACGGTATGGACAGACTGAGATAATGAACGGTATGGACAGACAGAGATAATGAACAGTATGGACAGACAGAGATAATGAACAGTATGGACAGACAGAGATAATGAACGGTATGGACAGACAGAGATAATGAACGGTATGGACAGACAGAGATAATGAACAGTATGGACAGACAGAGATAATGAACGGTATGGACAGACAGAGATAATGAACGGTATGGACAGACAGAGATAATGAACGGTATGGAGAGACAGAGATAATGAACGGTATGGACAGACAGAGATAATGAACGGTATGGACAGACAGGAGCTGAGAGATAATGAACGGTATGGACAGACAGAGATAATGAACGGTATGGACAGACAGAGATAATGAACGGTATGGAGAGACAGAGATAATGAACGGTATGGACAGACAGGAGCTGAGAGATAATGAACAGTATGGGCAGACAGAGATAATGAACGGTATGGACAGACAGAGATAATGAACAGTATGGACAGACAGAGATAATGAACGGTATGGACAGACAGAGATAATGAACGGTATGGACAGACAGAGATAATGAACGGTATGGACAGACAGAGATAATGAACGGTTTGGACAGACAGAGATAATGAACGGTATGTACAGACAGAGATAATGAATGGTATGGACAGACAGAGATAATGAACGGTATGGACAGACAGAGATAATGAACGGTTTGGACAGACAGAGATAATGAACGGTATGGACAGACAGAGATAATGAATGGTTTGGACAGACAGAGATAATGAACGGTATGTACAGACAGAGATAATGAATGGTATGGACAGACAGAGATAATGAACGGTATGGACAGACAGAGATGATGAACGGTATGGACAGACAGGAGCTGAGAGATAATGAACAGTATGGACAGACAGGAGCTGAGAGATAATGAACGGTATGGACAGACAGGAGCTGAGAGATAATGAACGGTATGGACAGACAGGAGCTGAGAGATAATGAACAGTATGGACAGACAGGAGCTGAGAGATAATGAACGGTATGGACAGACAGGAGCTGAGAGATAATGAACAGTATGGACAGACAGAGATAATGAATTGTATGGGCAGACAGGAGCTGAGAGATAATGAACAGTATGGACAGACAGAGATAATGAACCGTATGGGCAGACAGAGATAATGAACGGTATGGACAGACAGAGATAATGAACGGTATGGACAGACAGAGATAATGAACGGTATGGACAGACAGGAGCAGAGATAATGAACAGTATCGACAGACAGAGATAATGAACGGTATGGACAGACAGAGATAATGAACTGTATGGACAGACAGAGATAATGAACGGTATGGACAGACAGAGATAATGAACAGTATAAGAATCCTATTCCCTATATATAGTGCACTACTTTAAACCAGAGCCCTATAGAACCCTATTCCCTATATAGTGCACTACTTTAGACCAGGACCCTATAGAACCCTATTCCCTATATATAGTGCACTACTTTAAACCAGAGCCCTATAGAACCCTATTCCCTATATAGTGCACTACTTTAGACCAGGACCCTATAGAACCCTATTCCCTATATAGTGCACTACTTTTAGACCAGAGCCCTATAGAACCCTATTCCCTAAATATAGTACACTACTTTAGACCAGGGCCCTATAGAACCCTATCCCCTATATATAGTGCACTACTTTAGACCAGGGCCCTATAGAACCCTATTCCCTATATATAGTACAATACTTTAGACCAGGGTTCTATAGAACCCTATTCCCTATATATAGTGCACTACTTTAGAACAGGGCCCTATAGAACACTATTCCCTATATATAGTGCACTACTTTAGACCAGGACCCTATAGAACCATATTCCCTATATATAGTGCACTACTTTAAACCAGAGCCCTATAGAACCCTATTCCCTATATAGTGCACTACTTTAGACCAGGACCCTATAGAACCCTATTCCCTATATATAGTGCACTACTTTAAACCAGAGCCCTATAGAATCATATTCCCTATATAGTACACTACTTTAGACCAGAGCCCTATAGAACCCTATTCCCTATATATAGTACAATACTTTAGACCAGGGTTCTATAGAACCATATTCCCTATATATAGTGCACTACTTTAGACCAGGGCCCTATAGAACCCTATTCCCTATATATAGTACAATACTTTAGACCAGGGTTCTATAGAACCCTATTCCCTATATATAGTGCACTACTTTAGACCAGGGCCCTATAGAACACCATTCCCTATATAGTGCACTACTTTAGACCAGGACCCTATAGAACCCTATTCCCTATATATAGTGCACTACTTTAAACCAGATAGAACCCTATTCCCTATATAGTGCACTACTTTAGACCAGGACCCTTAGAACCCTATTCCCTATACCAGTGCACTACTTTAAACCAGAGCCCTATAGAACCCTATTCCCTATATAGTGCACTATATAGTATTCCCTATATAGTGCACTACTTTTAGACCAGAGCCCTATAGAACCCTATTCCCTAAATATAGTACACTACTTTAGAACCCTATCCCCTATATATAGTGCACTACTTTAGACCAGGGCCCTATAGAACCCTATTCCCTATATATAGTACAATACTTTAGACCAGGGTTCTATAGAACCCTATTCCCTATATATAGTGCACTACTTTAGAATAGGGCCCTATAGAACACTATTCCCCACTACTTTAGAGGACCCTATAGAACCATATTCCCTATATATAGTGCACTACTTTAAACCAGAGCCCTATAGAACCCTACCTATATAGTGCACTACTTTAGACCAGGACCCTATAGAACCCTATTCCCTATATATAGTGCACTACTTTAAACCAGAGCCCTATAGAATCATATTCCCTATATAGTACACTACTTTAGACCAGAGCCCTATAGAACCCTATTCCCTATATATAGTACAATACTTTAGACCAGGGTTCTATAGAACCATATTCCCTATATATAGTGCACTACTTTAGACCAGGGCCCTATAGAACCCTATTCCCTATATATAGTACAATACTTTAGACCAGGGTTCTATAGAACCCTATTCCCTATATATAGTGCACTACTTTAGACCAGGGCCCTATAGAACACCATTCCCTATATAGTGCACTACTTTAGACCAGGACCCTATAGAACCCTATTCCCTATATATAGTGCACTACTTTAAACCAGAGCCCTATAGAACCCTATTCCCTATATAGTGCACTACTTTAGACCAGGACCCTATAGAACCCTATTCCCTATATATAGTGCACTACTTTAAACCAGAGCCCTATAGAATCATATTCCCTATATAGTACACTACTTTAGACCAGAGCCCTATAGAACCCTATTCCCTATATATAGTACAATACTTTAGACCAGGGTTCTATAGAACCATATTCCCTATATATAGTGCACTACTTTAGACCAGGGCCCTATAGAACCCTATTCCCTATATATAGTACAATACTTTAGACCAGGGTTCTATAGAACCCTATTCCCTACTACTTTAGACCAGGGCCCTATAGAACACCATTCCCTATATAGTGCACTACTTTAGACCAGGACCCTATAGAACCCTATTCCCTATATATAGTGCACTACTTTAAACCAGAGCCCTATAGAACCCTATTCCCTATATAGTGCACTACTTTAGACCAGGACCCTATAGAACCCTATTCCCTATATATAGTGCACTACTTTAAACCAGAGCCCTATAGAATCATATTCCCTATATAGTACACTACTTTAGACCAGAGCCCTATAGAACCCTACTATAATAGTACAATACTTTAGACCAGGGTTCTATAGAACCATATTCCCTATATATAGTGCACTACTTTAGACCAGGGTGTTATGCAGGTGAATGAGGACCCAAAAGCGACTTGGCGAAAACAGAGTCTTTAATCCAGTTTAAGGAAATAGCAATACTCCTAGACAAATCGGAGCGGTAAATAAAGCATAAGAAACAATTCCACTCGTAATCACGAGAACTGACTGGAGACTCGATAATGAACTGCAGGTTGCCTCGGGAAGGCACTTGACCGTAGCAGACTCAGACACCTGCTCACCACGCAGCATCTGAGGGAAACACGACACGACAGGGCGATACAAAGACACAGCACGGTGAACAGTATACAAGGATCCGACAGGACAGAAACGGAAAACAAGGGGAGAAATAGGGACTCTAATCATGGGAAAAGATAGGGAACAGGTGTGGGAAGACTAAATGATTGATTAGGGGAATAGGAACAGCTGGGAGCAGGAACGGAACGATAGAGAGAAGAGAGAGAGGAAGGGAGAGAGAAAAAGGGGAACGAACCTAAAAAGACCAGCAGGGGGAAAACGAACAGAAGGAAAAGCAAAATGACAAGACAATATAAGACAAAACATGACAGTACCCCCCCACTCACCGAGCGCCTCCTGGCGCACTCGAGGAGGAATCCTGGCGGCAACGGAGGAAATCATCAATCAGTGAACGGTCCAGCACGTCCCGAGACGGAACCCAACTCCTCTCCTCAGGACCGTAACCCTCCCAATCCACTAAGTATTGGTGACCCCGTCCCCGAGAACGCATGTCCATGATCCTACGTACCTTGTAAATAGGTGCGCTCTCGACAAGGACGGGAGGGGGGGGGAGGGAAGACGAACGGGGGTGCGAAGAAAGGGCTTGACACAGGAGACATGGAAGACAGGATGGACGCGACGAAGATGTCGCGGAAGAAGCAGTCGCACAGCGACAGGATTGACGACCTGGGAGACACGGAACGGACCAATGAACCGCGGAGTCAATTTACGAGAGGCTGTCGTAAGAGGAAGGTTGCGAGTGGAAAGCCACACTCTCTGGCCGCAACAATACCTAGGACTCTTAATCCTACGTTTATTGGCGGCTCTCACAGTCTGTGCCCTGTAACGGCAAAGTGCAGACCTCACCCTCCTCCAGGTGCGCTCACAACGTTGGACAAACGCTTGAGCGGAGGGAACGCTGGACTCGGCAAGCTGGGATGAGAACAGAGGAGGCTGGTAACCCAGACTACTCTGAAACAGAGATAACCCGGTAGCAGACGAAGGAAGCGAGTTGTGAGCGTATTCTGCCCAGGGGAGCTGTTCTGCCCAAGACGCAGGGTTTCTGAAAGAAAGGCTGCGTAGTATGCGACCAATCGTCTGATTGGCCCTCTCTGCTTGACCGTTAGACTGGGGATGAAACCCGGAAGAGAGACTGACGGACGCACCAATCAAACGACAGAACTCCCTCCAAAACTGTGACGTGAATTGCGGGCCTCTGTCTGAAACGGCGTCTAACGGGAGGCCATGAATTCTGAACACATTCTCGATGATGATTTGTGCCGTCTCCTTAGCGGAAGGAAGTTTAGCGAGGGGAATGAAATGTGCCGCCTTAGAGAACCTATCGACAACCGTAAGAATCACAGTCTTCCCCGCAGACAAAGGCAGACCGGTAATGAAGTCTAGGGCGATGTGAGACCATGGTCGAGAAGGAATGGGGAGCGGTCTGAGACGACCGGCAGGAGGAGAGTTACCTGACTTAGTCTGCGCGCAGTCCGAACAAGCAGCCACGAAACGGCGCGTGTCACGCTCCTGAGTCGGCCACCAAAAGCGCTGGCGAATAGACGCAAGAGTGCCTCGAACACCGGGATGACCAGCTAACTTGGCAGAGTGAGCCCACTGAAGAACAGCCAGACGAGTGGAAACAGGAACGAAAAGAAGGTTACTAGGACAAGCGCGCGGCGACGTAGTGTGCGTGAGTGCTTGCTTAACCTGTCTTTCAATTCCCCAGACTGTCAACCCGACAACACGCCCATAAGGAAGAATCCCCTCGGGATCAGTAGAAGCCACAGAAGAACTAAAAAGACGGGATAAGGCATCAGGCTTGGTGTTCTTGCTAGCCGGACGGTAAGAAATCACAAACTCGAAACGAGCGAAAAACAACGCCCAACGAGCTTGACGAGCATTAAGTCGTTTGGCAGAACGGATGTACTCAAGGTTCTTATGGTCTGTCCAAACGACAAAAAGGAACGGTCGCCCCCTCCAACCACTGTCGCCATTCGCCTACGGCTAAGCGGATGGCGAGCAGTTCGCGGTTACCCACATCATAGTTGCGTTCAGATGGCGACAGGCGATGAGAAAAATAAGCGCAAGGATGAACCTTATCGTCAGACTGGAAGCGCTGGGATAGAATGGCTCCCACGCCTACCTCTGAAGCGTCAACCTCGACAATGAATTGTCTAGTGACGTCAGGAGTAACGAGGATAGGAGCGGACGTAAAATGTTCTTTTAGAAGATCAAAAGCTCCCTGGGCGGAACCGGACCACTTAAAACACGTCTTGACAGAAGTAAGAGCTGTGAGAGGGGCAGCAACTTGACCGAAATTACCAATGAAACGCCGATAGAAATTAGCGAAACCTAGAAAGCGCTGCAACTCGACACGTGACCTTGGAACAGGCCAATCACTGACAGCTTGGACCTTAGCGGAATCCATCTGAATGCCTTCAGCGGAAATAACGGAACCGAGAAAAGTAACGGAGGAGACATGAAAAGAGCACTTCTCAGCCTTCACGTAGAGACAATTCTCTAAAAGGCGCTCGAGAACACGTCGAACGTGCTGAACATGAATCTCGAGTGACGGTGAAAAAATCAGGATATCGTCAAGATAGACAAAAACAAAGATGTTCAGCATGTCTCTCAGAACATCATTAACTAATGCCTGAAAAACAGCTGGCGCATTGGCGAGACCAAACGGCAGAACCCGGTACTCAAAATGCCCTAACGGAGTGTTAAACGCCGTTTTCCACTCGTCCCCCTCTCTGATGCGCACGAGATGGTAAGCGTTACGAAGGTCCAACTTAGTAAAGCACCTGGCTCCCTGCAGAATCTCGAAGGCTGATGACATAAGGGGAAGCGGATAACGATTCTTAACCGTTATGTCATTCAGCCCTCGATAATCCACGCAGGGGCGCAGAGTACCGTCCTTTTTCTTAACAAAAAAAAAAAACCCCGCCCCGGCCGGAGAGGAAGAAGGCACTATGGTACCGGCGTCAGGAGACACAGACAAATAATCCTCGAGAGCCTTACGTTCGGGAGCCGACAGAGAGTATAGTCTACCCCGAGGAGGAGTGGTCCCCGGAAGGAGATCAATACTACAATCATACGACCGGTGAGGAGGAAGGGAGTTGGCTCGGGACCGACTGAAGACCGTGCGCAGATCATGATATTCCTCCGGCACTCCTGTCAAATCGCCAGGTTCCTCCTGAGAAGTGGAGACAGAAGAAACGGGAGGGATGGCAGACATTAAACACTTCACATGACAAGAAACGTTCCAGGATAGGATAGAATTACTAGACCAATTAATAGAAGGATTATGACATACTAGCCAGGGATGACCCAAAACAACAGGTGTAAAAGGTGAACGAAAAATCAAAAAAAAGAAATAGTCTCACTGTGGTTACCAGATACTGTGAGGGTTAAAGGTAGTGTCTCAAATCTGATACTGGGAAGATGACTACCATCTAAGGCGAACATGGGCGTAGGCTTGTCTAACTCTCTGAAAGGAATGTCATGTTTCCGAGCCCATGCTTCGTCCATGAAACAACCCTCAGCCCCAGAGTCTATCAAGGCACTGCATGTAGCACCCGAACCGGTCCAGCGTAGATGGACCGACAAAGTAGTACAGGATCTAGATGGAGAGACCTGAGTAGTAGCGCTCACCAGTAGCCCTCCGCTTACTGATGAGCTCTGGCTTTTACTGGACATGAATTAACAAAATGTCCAGCAAGTCCGCAATAGAGGCACAGGCGGTTGGTGATCCTCCGTTCCCTCTCCTTAGTCGAGATGCGAATACCTCCCAGCTGCATGGGCTCAGTCTCTGAGCCAGAGGAGGGAGATGGTTGCGATGCGGAGCAGGGAAACACCGTTGACGCGAGCTCTCTTCCACGAGCCTGGTGACGAAGATCTACCCGTCGTTCTATGCGGATGGCAAGAGCAATCAAAGAGTCCACACTTGAAGGAACCTCCCGGGAGAGAATCTCATCTTTAACCACTGCGTGGAGTCCCTCCAGAAAACGAGCGAGCAGCGCCGGCTCGTTCCAGTCACTAGAGGCAGCAAGAGTGCGAAACTCAATAGAGTAATCCGTTATGGATCGATCACCTTGGCATAGGGAAGCCAGGGCCCTAGAAGCCTCCCTACCAAAAACTGAACGGTCAAAAACCCGAATCATCTCCTCTTTCAGTTGAAGCTCGCATCCGCTACAAGACCCTACGGAGCTGTGAGGCACCTCAGTACCTCCAGGCTCTGATCAGGCCCTACACCCAAACAAGGGCAGATCCACCTCTGGCCTGCTCGCCTCCCTACCACTGAGGAAGTACCTCAGCCCAGTCAAAACTGTTTGCTGCCCTGGCCCCCAATGGTGGAACAAACTCCCTCACGACGCCAGGACAGCGGAGTCAATCACCACCTTCCGGAGACACCTGAAACCCCACCTCTTTAAGGAATACCTAGATAGGTTAAGTAATCCCTCTCACCCCACCCCCCTAAGTTTTAGATGCAAAAACTGTCCCACGATGTCATCACCAATTTGTAAGTCGCTCTTTAAATGACTTAAATGTAAATGTAAATGTAAAGTTCTGGTAATTGTTAGAGCAATCAGCCCTTGCCTCCCAGATAGCTGTGCCCCACTCTCGAGCCCGGCCAGTAAGGAGTGAAATGACGTAAGCAACCCGAGCTCTCTCTCTAGAGTATGTGTTGGGTTGGAGAGAGAACACAATATCACACTGGGTGAGAAAGGAGCGGCACTCCGTGGGCTGCCCGGAGTAGCAAGGTGGGTTATTAACCCTAGGTTCCGGAGGCTCGGCAGGCCAGGAAGTAACAGGTGGCACGAGACGAAGACTCTGGAACTGTCCAGAGAGGTCGGAAACCTGAGCGGCCAGGTTCTCCACGGCATGACGAGCAGCAGACAATTCCTGCTCGTGTCTGCCGAGCATGGCTCCTTGGATCTCGACGGCAGTGTTACGAGCGTCTGTAGTCGCTGGGTCCATTCTTTGGTCGGATCCTTCTGTTATGCAGGTGAATGAGGACCCAAAAGCGACTTGGCGAAAACAGAGTCTTTAATCCAGTTTAAGGAAATAGCAATACTCCTAGACAAATCGGAGCGGTAAATAAAGCATAAGAAACAATTTCAATCGTAATCACGAGAACTGACTGGAGACTCGATAATGAACTGCAGGTTGCCTCGGGAAGGCACTTGACCGTAGCAGACTCAGACACCTGCTCACCACGCAGCATCTGAGGGAAACACGACACGACAGGGCGATACAAAGACACAGCACGGTGAACAGTATACAAGGATCCGACAGGACAGAAACGGAAAACAAGGGGAGAAATAGGGACTCTAATCATGGGAAAAGATAGGGAACAGGTGTGGGAAGACTAAATGATTGATTAGGGGAATAGGAACAGCTGGGAGCAGGAACGGAACGATAGAGAGAAGAGAGAGAGGAAGGGAGAGAGAAAAAGGGGAACGAACCTAAAAAGACCAGCAGGGGGAAAACGAACAGAAGGAAAAGCAAAATGACAAGACAATATAAGACAAAACATGACACAGGGCCCTATAGAACCCTATTCCCTATATAGTGCACTACTTTAGACCAGAGCCCTATAGAACCCTATTCCCTATATAGTGCACTACTTTAGACCAGGGCCCTATAGAACCCTATTCCCTATATAGTACACTACTTTAGACCAGGACCCTATAGAATTCTATTCCCTATATCGTGCACTACTTTTAGACCAGAGCCCTATAGACCCTCAAACCCCTTTTGGCCCTGGTCTAAATCAGTGCACTACATAGGAAATAGGGCCCTTTGCTGTTTACTAGGGAGTCTCTTCCATCTCGATAAATGTTACCAAGAAATGATTAATGATAATGAACCCTATATATAGAACCTATATAACCCTAATCGACTGTAAATCTAGATTAATGATAATGAACCCTATATATAGAACCTATATAACCCTAATCGACTGAAATGATTAATGATAATGAACCCTATATATAGAACCTATATAACCCTAATCGACTGAAATGATTAATGATAATGAACCCTATATATAGAACCTATATAACCCTAATCGACTGAAATGATTAATGATAATGAACCCTATATATAGAACCTATATAACCCTAATCGACTGAAATGATTAATGATAATGAACCCTATATATAGAACCTATATAACCCTAATCGACTGAAATGATTAATGATAATGAACCCTATATATAGAACCTATATAACCCTAATCGACTGAAATGATTAATGATAATGAACCCTATATATAGAACCTATATAACCCTAATCGACTGAAATTATTAATGATAATGAACCCTATATATAGAACCTATATAACCCTAATCGACTGAAATGATTAATGATAATGAACCCTATATATAGAACCTATATAACCCTAATCGACTGAAATTATTAATGATAATGAACCCTATATATATAACCTATATAACCCTAATCGACTGAAATGATTAATGATAATGAACCCTATATATAGAACCTATATAACCCTAATCGACTGAAATGATTAATGATAATGAACCCTATATATAGAACCTATATAAGCCTAATCGACTGAAATGATTAATGATAATGAACCCTATATATAGAACCTAAATAACCCTAATCGACTGAAATGATTAATGATAATGAACCCTATATATAGAACCTATATAAGCCTAATCGACTGAAATGATTAATGATAATGAACCCTATATATAGAACCTATATAACCCTAATCGACTGAAATTATTAATGATAATGAACCCTATATATAGAACCTATATAACCCTAATCGACTGAAATGATTAATGATAATGAACCCTATATATAGAACCTATATAACCCTAATCGACTGTAAATGATTAATGATAATGAACCCTATATATAGAACCTATATAACCCTAATCGACTGAAATGATTAATGATAATGAACCCTATATATAGAACCTATATAACCCTAATCGACTGAAATGATTAATGATAATGAACCCTATATATAGAACCTATATAACCCTAATCGACTGAAATGATTAATGATAATGAACCCTATATATAGAACCTATATAACCTAATCGACTGAAATGATTAATGATAATGAACCCTATATATAGAACCTATATAACCTAATCGACTGAAATGATTAATAACCCTATATATAGAACTATATAACCCTAATCTGAAATGATTAATGATAATGAACCCTATATATAGAACCTATATAACCCTAATCGACTGAAATGATTAATGATAATGAACCCTATATATAGAACCTATATAACCCTAATCGACTGAAATGATTAATGATAATGAACCCTATATATAGAACCTATATAACCCTAATCGACTGTATTTTAGATTAATGATAATGAACCCTATATATAGAACCTATATAACCCTAATCGACTGAAATGATTAATGATAATGAACCCTATATATAGAACCTATATAACCCTAATCGACTGAAATTATTAATGATAATGAACCCTATATATATAACCTATATAACCTAATCGACTGAAATGATTAATGATAATGAACCCTATATATAGAACTATATAACCCTAATCGACTGAAATGATTAATGATTGAACCCTATATATAGAACCTATATAAGCCTAATCGACTGAAATGATTAATGATAAGAACCCTATATATAGAACCTATATAACCTAATCGACTGAAATGATTAATGATAATGAACCCTATTATAGAAACTATATAACCCTAATGACTGAAATGATTAATGATAATGAACCCATATATAGAACCTATATAACCCTAATCGACTGAAATGATTAATGATAATGAACCCTATATATAGAAACTATATAACCCTAATCGACTGAAATGATTAATGATAATGAACCCTATATATAGAACCTATATAACCCTAATCGTCTGAAATGATTCATGATAATGAACCCTATATATAGAACCTATTAACCTAATCGACTGAAATGATTAATGATAATGAACCCTATATATAGAACCTATATAACCTAATCGACAGAAATGATTCATGATAATGAACCCAGTATATAGAACCTATATTAAGACTGAAATGATTAATGATTAATCAGATATAGAACCTATATAACCTAATGGACTGAAATGATTCATGATAATGAACCCTATATATAGAACCTATATAACCCTAACGACTGAAATGATTAATGATGATGAACCCTATATATAGAACCTATATAACCCTAATCGACTGAAATGATTAATGATAATGAACCCTGATATATAGAACCTATATAACCTAACGACTGTATTTCTAGATTAATGATAATGAACCCTATATATAGAACCTATATAACCCTAATCGACTGTATTTCTAGATTAATGATAATGAACCCATGGTATATATAGAACCTATATAACCCTAATCGACTGAAATGATTAATGATAATGAACCCTATATATAGAACCTATATAACCCTAACGAGTATTTCTAGATGAGTTACTAAATAATGATGGGTGAAGAGGTGTGGTTACACCATCACAGAACTACCAAGAAATGATTAATGATAATGAACCCTATATATAGAACCTATATAACCCAACACTGTATTTCTAGATGAGTTACATGGTGATGATGGGTGGAGGAGGACAGTTACAACCATCACAGAACTCCTAACATCACCACAATGGGTTATGTTGCCAGATGGTATTATTGTATTAGATAGCATCGTCCATTACCAACCGTTGAATTTCAAGGATTTTCTATTGTATATAGTCAATATGAAATCTGCATCCATTTAATTCACGCCACTATACCACTATACACACTGTCTGCTTGTTCTGGTTTATATTGAGGTGATTAGTAGCTGGCTGGCTGTGTACAATGATAGATACCACCAGGAGGTCTCACCAGTGGTAAACATTAAGGTTGAAGTTAATCAGATGGTGATGATGGTTGGAGGATGACAGTAACACCCCAGGTCCTCACCACAACAACAGCAGCATGGTGATGATGGTTGGAGGAGGACAGCAACACCCCAGGTCCTCACCACAACACAACAACAACAGCATGGTGATGATGGTTGGAGGAGGACAGCAACACCCCAGGTCCTCACCACAACAACAGCAGCATGGTGATGATGGATGGAGGAGGACAGCAACACCCCAGGTCCTCACCACAACACAACAACAGCATGGTGATGATGGTTGGAGGAGGACAGCAACACCCCAGGTCCTCACCACAACAACAGCAGCATGGTGATGATGGATGGAGGAGGACAGCAACACCCCAGGTCCTCACCACAACAACAGCAGCATGGTGATGATGGTTGGAGGAGGACAACACCCCAGGTCCTCACCACAACAACAGCAGCATGGTGATGATGGTTGGAGGAGGACAGCAACACCCCAGGTCCTCACAGCAACAACAGCAGCATGGTGATGATGGTTGGAGGAGGACAGCAACACCCCAGGTCCTCACAGCAACAACAGCAGCATGGTGATGATGGTTGGAGGAGGACAGCAACACCCCAGGTCATAGTGATGGAGCAGACAGAGTACTCAGCCTTAGATAGATGTTCAGGTTACTTTCTCAACTCCTCCGTTGTCTTTCAGATTCAGAGCTGCCCATAAGGACCCTAGACAGAGCTGCCCCTAAGGGCCATAGACAGAGCTGCCCCTAAGGGCCATAGACAGAGCTGCCCATAAGGGCCATAGACAGAGCTGCCCCTAAGGGCCATAGACAGAGCTGCCCCTAAGGGCCATAGACAGAGCTGCCCCCTAGGGCCCTAGTCAGAGCTGCACCTAAGGGCCTAGACAGAACTGCCCCTAAGGGCCATAGACAGAGCTGCCCCTTAGAGAGCTGCCCCTTAGACAGAGCTGTCCCTAAGGACCCTAGACAGAGCTGCCCCTAAGGGCCCTAGACAGAGCTGCCCCTAACGACCCTAGACAGAGCTGCACCTAAGGGCCCTAGACAGAGCTGCCCCTAAGGGCTCTAGACAGAGCTGCACCTAAGGGCCATAGACAGAGCTGCACCTAAGGGCCATAGACAGAGCTGCACCTAAGGGCCCAAGACAGAGCTGCCCCTAAGGGCCATAGACAGAGCTGCACCTAAGGACCCTCGTCAGACTTTTTGGGACACAGAGTACTCTTTATGAGACAGAATATCAGGTTTCTTTCTTCAGACCCCATTGCCTTTCGGATTCCCAGCACATAGTCATTCTAGTGTTTCTGGAAAGCTCACCTAAGGCAAAATCAGCCCTGGGGTTTCAGCTCCCAGGTACAATTAGATATAAAAAGTCAGCCAAGCTTATCCTCCTCACTCTACATCAATATTAGCAGAGGGGGACCATGCCCCCAGGGTAGATCTGTCCTCAGAACAATCACTGGCACCTCTCCTTCCCTCCCAATCCATCACACACATCCTCTTGTCTCTCCTCCCATTCCTTTTCCTGTCTGCTCCTCCCACACCTCTCCACCCTCCTCGTTCCTCTCCTCCCTCCATCTCTCCTCCCTCCACCTCTCCTCCCTCCACCTCTCCTCGTTCCTCTCCTCCCTCCACCTCTCCTCCCTCCATCTCCCCCGTTCCTCTCCTCCCTCCATCTCCCCTCCTTCCACCTCTCCTTCCTCCACCCCCTGCCCTCCACCTCTCCTCCCTCAATCTCCTCCCTCCATCTCTCCTCCTTCCACCTCCTTCCTCCCTCCTCCCTCAATCTCTCCTCGCTCCTCTCCTTCCTCCCCAAAGCCAGTTACAGAGGATGGCTGAGCAATTCATCCTCACCTCTCCTCCTTTTCTCTCTCCTTTTTGTCCACCCCCAATCCCTCTTCCTCAATCTCTCCCTCTCCTCCAAAAATGTCACATAGCCAGTTAGAGAGAGAGGGTGTGTGGTCTGGTCTTTCAATCTGTTAGAGACTGGGGCCTGGGAGCCGAGGAGAGGAAGGAGAGATGGAGGAGAGGAAGGAGAGATGGAGGAGAGGAAGGAGAGATGGAGGAGAGGAAGGAGAGATAGAGGGATGGCGGAGAGGACGGAGAGATGGGGGAGAGGAAGGAGAGATGGAGGAGAGGATGGAGAGATGGAGAGGAAGGAGAGATGGAGGGATGAGGGGGAAAGGAGAGATGGAGGAGAGATGGAGGGATGAGGGGGAAGGAGAGATGGAGGAGAGATGGAGGGATGAGGGGGAAGGAGAGATGGAGGAGAGGATGGAGGGATGAGGGGGAAGGAGAGATGGAGGAGAGATGGAGGGATGAGGGGGATAGGAGAGATGGAGGGATGAGGGGGTAAGGAGAGATGGAGGAGAGATGGAGGGATGAGGGGGAAGGAGAGATGGAGGAGAGGATGGAGAGATGGAGAGGAAGGAGAGATGGAGGGATGAGGGGGAAGGAGAGATGGAGGAGAGATGGAGGAGAGGATGGAGAGATGGAGGGATGAGGGGGAAGGAGAGATGGAGGAGAGATGGAGGGATGAGGGGGAAGGAGAGATGGAGGAGAGATGGAGGGATGAGGGGGAAGGAGAGATGGAGAGATGGAGGGATGAGGGGGAAGGAGAGATGGAGGAGAGATGGAGGGATGAGGGGGAAGGAGAGATGGAGGAGAGATGGAGGGATGAGGGGGAAGGAGAGATGGAGGAGAGGATGGAGAGATGGAGAGGAAGGAGAGATGGAGGGATGAGGGGGAAGGAGAGATGGAGGAGAGATGGAGGGATGAGGGGGAAGGAGGGATGGAGGGATGAGGGGGAAGGAGAGATGGAGGAGAGGATGGAGGGATGAGGGGAAGGAGAGATGGAGGAGAGATGGAGGGATGAGGGGGAAGGAGAGATGGAGGAGAGGATGGAGAGATGGAGAGGAAGGAGAGATGGAGGGATGAGGGGGAAGGAGAGATGGAGGAGAGATGGAGGGATGAGGGGGAAGGAGAGATGGAGGGATGAGGGGGAAGGAGAGATGGAGGAGAGGATGGAGGGATGAGGGGGAAGGAGAGATGGAGGAGAGATGGAGGGATGAGGGGGGAAGGAGAGATGGAGGAGAGGATGGAGGGATGAGGGGGAAGGAGAGATGGAGGAGAGATGGAGGGATGAGGGGGAAGGAGAGATGGAGGAGAGGATGGAGAGATGGAGAGGAAGGAGAGATGGAGGGATGAGGGGGAAGGAGAGATGGAGGAGAGATGGAGGGATGAGGGGGAAGGAGAGATGGAGGGATGATGGAGGGAAGGAGAGAGCTGGAGGAGGAGAGATGGAGGGATGAGGGGGAAGGAGAGATGGAGGAGAGATGGAGGGATGAGGGGGAAAGAGATGGAGGGATGGGGGAAGGAAAGATGGAGGAGAGATGGGGGGATGAGGGGGGAAGGAGAGATGGAGGGATGAGTGTGGAAGGAGAGATGGAGGAGAGGATGGAGAGATGGAGAGGAAGGAGAGATGGAGGGATGACGGGGGAAGGAGAGACGGAGGAGAGATGGAGGGATGAGGGGGAAGAAGAGATGGAGGAGAGATGGAGGGATGAGAGGGGAGGAGAGATGGAGGAGAGATGGAGGGATGAGGGGGAAGGAGAGATGGAGGAGAGATGGAGGGATGAGGGGGAAGGAATGATGGAGGAGAGATGGAGGGATGAGGGGGAAGGAGAGATGGAGGAGAGATGGAGGGATGAGGGGGAAGGAGAGATGGAGGAGAGGATGGAGAGATGGAGAGGAAGGAGAGATGGAGGGATGAGGGGGAAGGAGAGATGGAGGAGAGATGGAGGGATGAGGGGGAAGGAGAGATGGAGGGATGAGGGGGGAGGAGAGATGGAGGAGAGGATGGAGGGATGAGGGGGAAGGAGAGATGGAGGAGAGATGGAGGGATGAGGGGGGGAAGGAGAGATGGAGAGGATGGAGGGATGAGGGGAAGGAGAGATGGAGGAGAGATGGAGGGATGAGGGGGAAGGAGAGATGGAGGAGAGGATGGAGAGATGGAGAGGAAGGAGAGATGGAGGGATGAGGGGGAAGGAGAGATGGAGGAGAGATGTAGGGATGAGGGGGAAGGAGAGATGGAGGAGAGGATGGAGGAGATGGAGGGATGAGGGGGAAGAGAGCTGGAGGGAGGAAGGAGAGATGGAGGGATGAGGGGGGAAGGAGAGATGGAGGAGAGATGGAGGGATGAGGGGGAAGGATGGAGATGGGGGGAGGAAAGATGGAGGAGAGATGGGGGGATGAGGGGGAAGGAGAGATGGAGGATGAGTGTGGAAGGAGGATGGAGGAGAGGATGGAGAGATGGAGAGGAAGGAGAGATGGAGGGATGACGGGGGAAGGAGAGACGGAGGAGAGATGGAGGGATGAGGGGGAAGGAGAGATGGAGGAGAGATGGAGGGATGAGAGGGGAAGGAGAGATGGAGGAGAGATGGAGGGATGAGGGGGAAGGAGAGATGGAGGAGAGATGGAGGGATGAGGGGGAAGGATGATGGAGGAGAGATGGAGGGATGAGGGGGAAGGAGAGATGGAGGGATGAGGGGGAAGGAGGATGGAGGAGAGATGGAGGGATGAGGGGGAAGGAGAGATGGAGGGATGAGGGGGAAGGAGAGATGGAGGGATGAGGGGGAAGGGAGATGGAGGAGAGATGGAGAGATGGAGAGGAAGGGAGATGGAGGGATGAGGGGGAAGGAGAGATGGAGGGATGGAGGGATGGAAGGAAGGAGAGATGGAGGAGAGATGGAGGGATGAGGGGGAAGGAGAGATGGAGGGAGGATGAGATGGAGAGGAAGGAGAGATGGAGGGATGAGGGGGGAAGGAGAGATGGAGGAGAGATGGGAGGGATGAGGGGGAAGGGAGATGGAGGGATGAGGGGGGAGGAGAGATGGAGAGGATGGAGGGGGAAGGAGAGATGGAGGAGAGATGGAGGGATGAGGGGGAAGGAGAGATGGAGGAGAGATGGAGGGATGAGGGGGAAGGAGAGATGGAGGAGAGATGGAGGGATGAGGGGGAAGGAGAGATGGAGGAGAGGATGGAGAGATGGAGAGGAAGGAGAGATGGAGGGATGAGGGGGAAGGAGAGATGGAGGGGATGTAGGGATGAGGGGGAAGGGAGATGGAGGAGAGGATGGAGAGATGGAGGGATGAGGGGGAAGGAGAGCTGGAGGAGAGGAGGAGAGATGGAGGGATGAGGGGGAAGGGGATGGAGGAGAGATGGAGGGATGAGGGGGAAAGGAGATGGAGGGATGGGGGGAAGGAAAGATGGAGGAGAGATGGGGGGATGAGGGGGAAGGAGAGATGGAGGGATGAGTGTGGAAGGAGAGATGGAGGAGAGGATGGAGAGATGGAGAGGAAGGAGAGATGGAGGGATGACGGGGGGAGAGAGAGGAGAGATGGAGGGATGAGGGGGAAGAAGAGATGAGAGAGATGGAGGGATGAGAGGGGAAGGAGAGATGGAGGAGAGATGGAGGGATGAGGGGGAAGGAGAGATGGAGGAGAGATGGAGGGATGAGGGGGAAGGAATGATGGAGGAGAGATGGAGGGATGAGGGGGAGGGGAGAGATGGAGGGATGAGGGGGGAAGGAGATGGAGGAGAGATGGAGGGATGAGGGGGAAGGATGGAGATGAGGGGGAGGAGAGATGGAGGGATGAGGGGGAAGGGAGATGGAGGGATGGAGGGATGGGGGAAGGAGAGATGGAGGGATGATGGGGGAAGGGGATGGAGGGAGGAGGAGAGATGGAGGGATGACAGGAGAAGGAGAGATGGAGGGATGAGGGGGAAGGAGAGATGGAGGGATGACAGGAGAATGAGAGATGGAGGGATGAGGGGGGAAGGAGAGATGGAGGGATGAGGGGGGAAGGAGAGATGGAGGGATGAGGGGGGAAGGAAGGGTTTTCTATTACACACTGTTCTCCTCAATGGGGATCATTGCTCATTGTGTTTTGGTCCTGTGGGCCGAGGCAGAGCAGAACACATCAGTCTTGACCATTCAATAGATTTACAGAAGAAGGATGACGGCTGTCTGCCGGGTGACAGAAGGGACTAAATCTCTGGAGCAGGAGGATAAGTGATTAGGCAGATTGATGTTGTGTGTTTCGTTTGGTAAATTGTAACGCTCATAGATTTTCAGTGACAGATTATCATTCTGTTTGTTTATATGTGATAAACTTGGTGACTCATCTAAAGTAACTACTGAGTCTACTAGTCTACTAGTCTACTGAGTCTACTGGTCTACTGAGTCTACTGGTCTACTGGTCTACTGAGTCTACTAGTCTACTGGTCTACTGAGTCTACTAGTCTACTGAGTCTACTAGTCTACTAGTCTACTAGTCTACTGAGTCTACTGAGTCTACCGAGTCTACTAGTCTATTAGTCTACCGAGTCTACTAGTCTACTAGTCTACTGAGTCTACTAGTCTACTGAGTCTACTAGTCTACTAGTCTACTGAGTCTACTAGTCTACTGAGTCTACTAGTCTACTAGTCTACTAGTCTACTACTCTACTAGTCTACTGAGTCTACTGAGTCTACCGAGTCTACTAGTCTACTGAGTCTACTAGTCTACTAGTCTACTGAGTCTACTAGTCTACCGAGTCTACCGAGTCTACTAGTCTACTAGTCTACTAGTCTACTGAGTCTACTAGTCTACTAGTCTACTAGTCTACCAGTCTACCGAGTCTACCGAGTCTACTAGTCTACTAGTCTACTAGTCTACCGAGTCTACCGAGTCTACTAGTCTACTAGTCTACTAGTCTACTGAGTCTACTAGTCTACTAGTCTACTAGTCTACCAGTCTACCGAGTCTACAGAGTCTACTAGTCTACTAGTCTACCGAGTCTACCGAGTCTACCGAGTCTACTAGTCTACTAGTCTACTGAGTCTACAAGTCTACTAGTCTACTTAGTCTACTAGTCTACTAGTCTACTGAGTCTACTAGTCTACTGAGTCTACTTGTCTACTAGTCTACTAGTCTACTACTCTACTGAGTCTACTAGTCTACTGAGTCTACTAGTCTACTAGTCTACTAGTCTACTAGTCTACTGAGTCTACCAGTCTACCAGTCTACCGAGTCTACCGAGTCTACTGGTCTACTGGTCTACTGGTCTACTAGTCTACTAGTTTACTGAGTCTACTAGTCTACTGAGTCTACTAGTCTACTAGTCTACTAGTCTACTGAGTCTACTAGTCTACTAGTCTACTGAGTCTACTAGTCTACTAGTCTACTAGTCTACCGAGTCTACCGAGTCTACTAGTATACTAGTCTACTGAGTCTACTAGTCTACTAGTCTACTGAGTCTACTAGTCTACTGAGTCTACTAGTCTACTAGTCTACTAGTCTACTAGTCTACCGAGTCTACCGAGTCTACTAGTATACTAGTCTACTGAGTCTACTAGTCTACTAGTCTACTGAGTCTACTAGTCTACTGAGTCTACTAGTCTACTAGTCTACTGAGTCTACTAGTCTACCAGTCTACCAGTCTACCAGTCTACTATTCTACTAGTCTACGAGTCTACTGAGTCTACTAGTCTACTAGTCTACTAGTCTACTACTCTACTAGTCTACTGAGTATACTGAGTCTACTGAGTCTACCGAGTCTACTAGTCTACTGAGTCTACTAGTCTACTAGTCTACTAGTCTACTGAGTCTACTAGTCTACCGAGTCTACCGAGTCTAGAGGAACCGGGTAGAGAGGAACCAGGCTATGAGGGTGACCAGTCCTCTTCTGGCTGTGCCGGGTAGAGAGGAACCAGGCTATGAGGGGTGGCCAGTCCTCTACTGGCTGTGCCGGGTAGAGAGGAACCAGGCTATGAGGGGTGGCCAGTCCTCTTCTGGCTGTGCCGGGTGGAGATTATAACAGAACATGGCCAAGATGTTCAAATGTTCATAGATGACCAGCAGGGTCAAATAATAATAATCCCTGTGGTTGTAGAAGGTGCAACAGGTCAGCACCTCAGGAGTAAATGTCAGTTGGCTTTTCATAGCCGATCATTAAGAGTATCTCTACCACTCCTGCTGTCTCTAGAGAGTTGAAAACAGCAGGTCTGGGACAGGTAGCACGTCCGGTGAACAGGTCAGGGTTCCATGGCCGCAGGCAGAACAGTTGAAAATTGAGCAGCAGCACGACCAAGTGGACTGGGGACAGCAAGGAGTCCAGGTTGTCCTGGGGCATGGTCCTAGGGCTCAGGTCCTCCGAGAGAAGAGAAAGAGAGAAAGAGAGACACAGAGAGAGAAAGAGGGAAAGAGAGCGAGAGAAAGAGAGAGAATTAGAAGGACAGATTTTATGGGTTTACATACAGAGACTGACCTCAGGGAAGAGACTAACCTCAGGGAAGATTTTATGGGTTTACATACAGAGACTGACCTCAGGACAGATTTTATGGGTTTACATACAGAGACTGACCTCAGGGAAGAGACTGACCTCAGGACAGATTTTATGGGTTTACATACAGAGACTGACCTCAGGGAAGAGACTGACCTCAGGACAGATTTTATGGGTTTACATACAGAGACTGACCTCAGGACATGGGAAGAGACTGACCTCAGGGAAGAGACTAACCTCAGGACAGATTTTATGGGTTTACATACAGAGACTGGCCTCAGGGAAGAGACTGACCTCAGGGAAGAGTCTAACCTCAGGACAGATTTTATGGGAAGAGACTGGCCTCAGGGAAAGACTGACCTCAGGGAAGAGTCTGACCTCAGGGAAGAGACTGACCTCAGGGAAGATTTAGGTGTTACATACAGAGAGAAGAGACTGACCTCAGGGAAGAGACTGACCTCAGGGAAGATTTACTGGTGTTACAGACTGAGACTGACCTCAGGGAAGAGTCTGACCTCAGGGAAGAGACTGACCTCAGGGAAGATTTACTGGTGTTACATACAGAGACTGACCTCAGGGAAGAGACTGACCTCAGGGAAGATTTACTGGTGTTACAGACAGAGACTTACCTCAGGGAAGAGACTGGCCTCAGGGACGATTTACTGGTATCACAGACAGAGACTGACCTCAGGGAAGAGACTGGCCTCAGGAAGAGACTGGCCTCAGGGACGATTTACTGGTGTTACAGACAGAGACCGACCTCAGGGAAGAGACTGGCCTCAGGGAAGAGACTGGTATTACAGACAGAGACTGACCTCAGGGAAGAGACTGACCTCAGGGAAGAGACAGACCTCAGGGAAGATTTACTGGTATTACAGACAGAGACTGACCTCAGGGAAGAGACTGACCTCAGGGAAGAGACTCACCTCGGGAAGAGACTGGCCTCAGGGAAGATTTACTGGTGTTACAGGCAGAGACTGACCTCAGGAAGAGACTGACCTCAGGGAAGATTTACTGGTGTTACAGACAGAGACTGACCTCGGGAAGAGACTGGCCTCAGGGAAGATTTACTGGTGTTACAGACAGAGACTGACCTCAGGGAAGAGACTGACCTCAGGGAAGAGACTGACCTCAGGGAAGAGACTGGCCTCAGGGACGATTTATTGGTGTTACAGACTGAGACTGAGACTGACCTCAGGGAAAGAGACTGACTGGCCTCAGGGAAGATTTACTGGTGTTACAGACAGAGAGACAGGGAAGAGACTGACCTCGGGAAGAGACTGGCCGCAGGGAAGATTTACTGGTGTTACAGAATGAGACTGATCTCAGGGAAGAGGCTGACCTCAGGGAAGAGACTGACCCCAGGGACGATTTACTGGTGTTACAGACAGAGACCAACCTCAGGGAAGAGACTGACCTCAGGGAGGAGACTGACCTCAGGGAAGATTTACTGGTGTTACAGGCAGAGACTGACCTCAGGGAAGAGACTGACCTAAGGGGAAGAGACCGACCTCAGGGAAGATTTACTGGTGTTACAGAATGAGACTGACCTCAGGGAAGAGGCTGACCTCAGGGAAGAGACTGGCCTCAGGGACGATTTACTGGTGTTACAGACTGAGACTGACCCCCGGGAAGAGACTGACCCCAGGGACGATTTACTGGTGTTACAGACAGAGACCAACCTCAGGGAAGAGACTGACCTCAGGGAGGAGACTGACCTCAGGGAAGATTTACTGGTGTTACAGGCAGAGACTGACCTCAGGGAAGAGACTGACCTAAGGGGAAGAGACCGACCTCAGGGAAGATTTACTGGTATTACAGACCGAGACTGACCTCAGGGAAGAGACTGACCTCAGGGAAGATTTACTGGTGTTACAGACAGAGACTGACCTAAGGGGAAGAGACTGACCTCAGGGAAGATTTACTGGTGTTACAGACAGAGACTGACCTCAGGGAAGAGACTGACCTCAGGGAAGAGACTGACCTCAGGGAAGATTTACTGGTGTTACAGACAGAGACTGACCTCAGGGAAGAGACTGACCTCAGGGAAGATGTACTGGTGTTACAGACAGAGACTGACCTCAGGGAAGATGTACTGGTGTTACAGACAGAGACTTACCTCAGGGAAGAGACTGACCTCAGGGAAGAGACTGACCTCAGGGAAGATTTACTGGTGTTACATACAGAGACTGACCTCAGGGAAGAGACTGACCTCAGGGAAGATGTACTGGTGTTACAGACAGAGACTTACCTCAGGGAAGAGACTGACCTCAGGGAAGATGTACTGGTGTTACAGACAGAGACTGATCTCACCTGCACCATTGAAATAATCTTGACTGGCTGCATCACTGCTTGGTATCGAGGCGGCAGGGTAGCCTAGTGGTTAGAGCGTTGGACTAGTAATCGGAAAGTTGTAAGTTCAAATCCCCGAGCTGACAGGGAACAAATTCTGCCCCTGTACAGGCATTTGTTCCTAGGCCGTTGTTGAAAATAAGAATTTGTTCTTAACTGACTTGCCTAGTTAAATAAAGGTAAAAAAATATTAAATAAATAAAATCAGACCTCAAGACCTCAAGGCTTGGTATCAGACTTCAAGGCACTAGAGCGTGTGGTACGGCCCAGTACATCACTGGGGCTGAGCTCCCTGCCATCCAGGACCTCCATACCAGGAAGAAGGCCCAAAGAATTGTAATGTCTCCAGCCACCCAAGCCATAGAATGTTCTCTCTGCTATCTCACTGCAAGCGGTACCGGAGCGCCAAGTCTGGTACCAAAAGGCTCCTGAACAATTTCTACCAACTTCTACCCCAAGCCATAAGGTCAATTATGGGGAGATTGGCTGATGATGTATTTGATTAGGATCCCCATTAGTTGTTGCAAAAGCAGCAGCTACTCTTCCAAACATGAAACATGATGTCATACAGAACATTAACAGAGAAGAACAGACCATAATTCTATCCTCCTGATTCCTGCTTACAAGCAAAGACTAAAGCAGGAAGCACCAGTGACTTGCTCAATAAGAAAGTGGTCAGATGAAGCAGATGCTAAGCTACAGGACTGTTTTGCAGAACAGACTGGAATATGATCCGGGATTCCTCCCGATGGCATTGAGGAGTATACCATTCAGTCACTGGCTTCATCAATAAGTGCATCGATGACGTCATCCCCACAGTGACTGTACGTACATACCCCAACCAGAAGCCATGGATTATAGGCAACATCCGCACTGAGCTAAAAGGTAGAGCTGCCGCTTTCAAGGAGCGGGACTCTAACCTGGAAGCTTTTAAGAAATCCCGTTCTGCCCTCCAACGAACCATCAAACAGGCAAAGCGTCAATACAGGACTAAGATTGAGTCGTACGACACCAGCTCTGACGCTCGTCGGATGTGGCAGGGCTTGCTATGACAGACTAGAAAGGGAATCACAGCCACGAGCTGCCCAGTGACACAGACGAGCTAAATTTCTTCAATACTCACTTCGAGGCAAGTAAGACTGAAACACGCATGAGAGCATCAGCTGTTCCGGACGACTGTGTGAATACGTTCTCTCCGTAGCCAATGTGAGTAAGACCTTTAAACAGGTCATCATCATTCACAAGGCTGCGGGGCCAGACGGATTACCAGGACGTGTATTCCGAGCATGCGCTGACCAACTGGCAAGGGTCTTCACTGACATTTTCAACCTCTCCCTGTCGGAGTCTGTAATACCAACATGTTTTTAGCAGACCACCATAGTTTCTGTGCCCAAGAACATTAAGGTAACCTGCCTATATGACTACCGACCCCTGGCCCTCACGTCTGTAGCCATGAAGTGCTCTGAAAGGCTGGTCATGGCTCTCATCAACACCATCATCCCAGAAACCCTAGACCCACTCCAATTTGCATATGATCCACAGATGATGCAATCTCTATTGCACTCCACACTGCCCTTTCCCACCTGAACAACTTGCTCTGACAGAACTACATCAATTTAAAAAAGGCACACGTAGCCTACATATCAATACATACACACAAACTATCTAGGTCAAATAGGGGAGAGGCACTGTGCTGTGAGGAGCTGCTTTATCTGGTTTTTGAAGCCAAGTTTGCTGTTCATTTGAGAAATATGGAAGGGAGTTCCATGCAATAAGGGCCCTATATAAGACTGTACACTTTCTTGAATTTGTTCTGGATTTGGGGGCTGTGAAAAGACCCCTGGTGGCATGTCTGGTGTGGTAAGTGTGTGTGTCAGAGCTGTGTGTAAATTGACTCCTTCCTCAAACACATTAATGTTTCTTATATAAAGAAGACGTGAATCACCGGATGTGTACCAAACTCACTAAAAGTGGCAGTAATAAAGCCTCTCTTGAAAAAGCCAAACCTTGACCCAGAAAATATTTTTAAAAACAATATGGAATCTTCCATTCCTCTCATTTTTTTATTTTTAGAAAAGGCTGTTGCTCAGCAACTCACTGCCTTCCTGAAGACAAACAATCTATACAAAATGCTTCATTCTGGTTTTAGACCCCATCATAGCACCGAGACTGGTTAATTACCTTTTAATGGCGTCAGACTGAGGCTCTACATCTGTCCTCGTGCTCCTAGACCTTAGTGCTGATTTTGATACGATCGATCACCACATTCTTCTGGAAGGATTGGAAACCCAAATTGGTCTACACGGACAAGTTCTGGCCTGGTTTAGATCTTATCTGTCGGAAAGATATCAGTTTGTCTCTGTAGATGGTTTGTCCTCTGACAAATCAACTGTAAATGTTGGTGTTCCTCAAAGCTCTGTTTTAGGACCACCATTGTGATCACCAACATATTTTATCTCTTGGTGATGTCATCCGGAAACAATGTTAACTTTCACTGCTATGCGGATGACACACAGCTGTACATTTCAATGAAACATGTTGCAGACCCAAAATTGCCCTCCTTGGAAGCCTGTGTTTCAGACATAAGGAAGTGGATGGCGGCAAATGTTCTACTTTTAAACTCGAACAAAACAGAGATGCTTGTTTTAGGTCCCAAGAAACAAAGAGATCTTCTGTTGAATCTGACAATTAATCTTAATGGTTGTACAGTCGTCTCAAATAGAACTGTGAAGGACCTCAGCGTTACTCTGGACCCTGATCTCTCTCTTTTGACGAACATATCAAGACTGTTTCAAGGACAGCTTTTTTTCCCTCTACATAACGTTGCAAAAATCAGAAACTTTCAAAAAAGTCATCCATGTGTAACGGGTTTCTTGAGTTGAAGGACCAAAATGCAGTGTGGTTATTATTCACGGTTCTTTAATAAAGAAACTATACATGAATAGACTAACAAAACAAGAAATGTGAAAAACCAAAACAGCCCTATCTGGTGTAATAAAGACCAAACAGCCCTATCTGGTGTAATAAAGACCAAACAGCCCTATCTGGTGTAATAAAGACCAAACAGCCCTATCTGGTGTAATAAAGACCAAACAGCCCTATCTGGTGTAATAAAGACCAAACAGCCATATCTGGTGTAATAAAGACCAAACAGCCCTATCTGGTGTAATAAAGAACAAACAGCCCTATCTGGTGTAAAAAACACCAAACAGGCCCTATCTGGTGTAATAAAGACCAAACAACATCTGGTGTAATAAAGACCAAACAGCCCTATCTGGTGTAATAAAGACCAAACAGCCCTAACTGGTGTAGAAACAGACCAAAAGCCCTATCTGGTGTAACAAAACAAAAGCCCTATCAGATCATAAAGACCAAACAAAACATCTGGTGTAATAAAGACCAAAGCAACTATGGTCTGGGTAATGACAGCCCATCTGGTGTTTACCAAACACTTCTAGGTAATAAATACCAAACAGCCCTATCTGGTGTAATAAAGACCAAACAGCCCTATCTGGTGTAATAAAGACCAAATAGCCCTATCTGTGTAATAAAGACCAAACAGCCCTATCTGGTGTAATAAGAAAAATATCTGGTGTAATAAGACCAAACAGCCCTATCTGGTAATAATAAAGACCAAAAGCCCTAATAATAATAATAAAGACAATAATAATAATAATAATAATAACCAAACAATAATAATAATAAAGACCAAAATAATAATAAAATAACAATAATAATAAAGACCAAAATAATAATAATAATAATACCAAACATAATAATAATAAATAATAACCCTATCTGGTGCAAAACAATAATAATAATAACAAAACCCAATAATAATAATAATAATAATAATAATAATAATAAATAATAACAATAATAATAATAACAATAAATAATAATAATAATAATAATAATAATAATAATAACAACAAACTAACACACAATAAGAATAATCAGATCACATAATAATAATAATAATAATAATAACAATATGGTAATAACAATAATAATAATAGGTTAATACTAATAATAATAATAACGGATAAAGCACTAAATAAATAATAATAATAATAATAATAATAATAATAATAATAATAATAATACCAATAATAATAATAACACGGCTGCTTGAATCTTGACCAGAACCAAAACATTTGATCATATTACTCCAGTGCTAGCCTCCGTACACTGGCTTCCTGTTAAGGCTAGGGCTGTTTTCAAGGTTTTACTGCTAACCTATAAAGCATTACATGGGCCAATTCCTACCTATCTTTGCGATTTGGTCCTTACGTACATACCTACAAGTATCATCGACTCGATGACCTGTGACCTGGATGTGAAATCCAAATAGGCCATATATTGGTCTTATTTTGACAGGATTTTTAAAAAAAAACATTGCGAAAGCAGGCCTCCTAATTGTCCCTAGAATTTCTAAGCAAACATCTGGAGGCAGGGCTTTCTCCTATAGAGCTCCATTTTTATGGAACGGTCTGCCTACCCATGTGAGAGACGCAGACCAACCTTTAAGTCTTTACTGAAGACTAATCTCTTCAGTTGGTCCTATGATTGAGCCCAAGAGTGAACGGAAAGGCACTGGAGCAACGAACCGCCCTTGCTGTCTCTGGCTGGCCGGTTCCCCTCTTTCCACTGGGATTCTCTGCCTCAAACCCTACTACAAGGGCTGAGCCACTGGCTTACTGGTGCTCTTCCATGCCCCCCCTATGGGTTTGTGCCGTGGGGGAGATCTTGGTGTGCTATACTCGGCCTTGTCTCAGGATAGTAAGTTGGTGGCTGAAGATATCCCTCAAGTAGTGTGGGGGCTGTGCTTTGGTAAAGTGGGTGTTGTTATATCCTGCCTGTTTGGCCCAGTCCCGGACGGGCCCACAGTGTCTCCCGACGTCTCCTGTCTCAGCCTCCAGTACTTACGCTACAATAGTTTACGTGTCGAGGAGCTAGGGTCAGTCTGTTATATCGGGAGTAATTCTCCTGTCCTATCCGGTGTCCTGTGTGAATTTAAGTATGCTCCCTCTAATTCTCTCTCTCTTTCTCTCTCTCTTTCTCTCTTTTTCTCTTTCTCTCGGAGGACCTGAGCCCTAGGACCATGCCTCAGGACTACCTGGCCTGATGACTCCTTTCTGTCCCCAGTCCACCTGGCCGTGCTGCTACTCCAGTTTCAACTGTTCTGCCTGCGGCCATGGAACCCTGACCTGTTCACTGGACGTGCTACCTGTCCCAGACCTGCTGTTTTCAACTCTCTAGAGACAGCAGGAGCGGTAGAGATACTCTTAATGATCGGCTATGAAAAGCCAACTGACATTTACTCCTGAGGTGCTGACCTGTTGCACCCTTGACAACCACAGTGATTATTATTATTTGACCCTGCTGGTCATCTATGAACATTTGAACATCTTGGTCATGTTCTGTTATAATCTCCACCCGGCGCAGTCAGTAGAGGACTGGCCACCCCTCATAGCCTGGTTCCTCTCTAGGTTTATAATCTCCACCCGGCACAGCCAGAAGAGGACTGGCCACCCCTCATAGCCTGGTTCCTCTCTACCCGGTACCGCCAGAAGAGGACTGGCCACCCCTCATAGCCTGGTTCCTCTCTACCCGGTACAGCCAGAAGAGGACTGGCCACCCCTCATAGCCTGGTTCCTCTCTACCCGGTACAGCCAGAAGAGGACTGGCCACCCCTCATAGCCTGGTTCCTCTCTACCCGGTACTGCCAGAAGAGGACTGGCCACCCCTCATAGCCTGGTTCCTCTCTACCCGGTACAGCCAGAAGAGGACTGGCCACCCCTCATAGCCTGGTTCCTCTCTACCCGGTACAGCCAGAAGAGGACTGGCCACCCCTCATAGCCTGGTTCCTCTCTACCCGGTACAGCCAGAAGAGGACTGGCCACCCCTCATAGCCTGGTTCCTCTCTACCCAGTACAGCCAGAAGAGGACTGGCCACCCCTCATAGCCTGGTTCCTCTCTACCTGGTACTGCCAGAAGAGGACTGGCCACCCCTCATAGCCTGGTTCCTCTCTACCCGGTACAGCCAGAAGAGGACTGGCCACCCCTCATAGCCTGGTTCCTCTCTACCCGGTACAGCCAGAAGAAGAGGACTGGCCACCCCCTCATAGCCTGGTTCCTCTACAGCCTAGGACTGGCCACCCCTCATAGCCTGGTTCCTCTCTACCCGGTACAGCCAGAAGAGGACTGGCCACCCCACACAGCCTAGTTCCTCTCTAGGTTTCTTCCTAGGTTCCCGACCTTTCTAAGGAGTTTTTCCTAGCCATCGTGCTTCTACACCTGCATTGCTGCTGTTTGGGGTTTTAGGCTGGGGATCTGTACAGCACTTTGTGATATCAGCTGACCTAAGAAGGGCTTTATAAATACATTTAATAGTAAATATCCATTTGATTGATTGATGCAGTCAGTCTCTCCTCAACTTTTAGCCAAGAGAGACTGGCATGCATAATATTTATATAAGCCCTCTGATTACAATGAAGAGTAAGACGTGCCGCTCTGTTCTGGGCCAGCTGCAGCTTAACTGGGTCTTTCCTTGCAGAACTGGACCACACGACTGGACAATAATCAAGCTAAGACAAATCTAGAGTCTGCAGGACTTGCTTTGTGGAGTGTGGTGTCAAAAAAGCAGAGCATCAGTTTATTACGGACAGACGTCTCCCCATCTTTACAGCCATTGAATCTGCGTGTTACATCAACTGATTAACATTAACTGGTCAGTAACTGATCAGTGGTTATAAGGTGTTACAGTAACTGGTTATAAGGTGTTACAGTAACTGATCAGTGGTTATAAGGTGTTACAGTAACTGATTAGG